>NW_019731570.1:290408-304433 GCF_002891405.2 Cryptotermes secundus | reverse complement strand
TATATGTGGTGTTACCCGACGTTTCGGAGGAACGTATCGCCTCCATCTTCAGGGTAGAAGAAAAATATATAAGAATCTGCAAGCAAAGAGACCGTGAGAACCGGTAAAAGCAGACTGTGGAAAAATACACAGCTACCCTGAAGATGGAGGCGATACGTTCCTCCGAAACGTCGGGTTAACACCACATATACACGGTGCCAAATCCCAGAAGACTGCTTTCTTCAAACATAAAAAATGTTTTATACATAATTGTCAAACATGTTTATGTTCTATTGTAATACAAAATTCCACATACATACACCACTAATGGTTCATTACTTTTCACCTTCAAATCAAAACTTAAAAGTAAAATGAGACACGCTTTTGTTCTACATTCTACATAACAAATGTCCCATTAAGAGCTGCTCTTCTTGGGACATCTGTTACCACATAACATTTCAGGATTGCAGGTTATCAGTCATTCTAGTATCATTCTCACCTAATAAATCTGCACATCAATCATACTTCGTCAACACTATATTAAAAATTACTTAATGCTCTACTTTTCAGTCTAGAAAACCGAGATTAAAAGCCATGGGAATCCGTTCCGCTGACCACGAAACACATCTATCCGCAGAAGTTGGCACTAACTTCGCCGACAAGCGGCGGTCGCTCGATCGGTATAGTTCGCCTGTGGGCTAGAGGCCACGGAGGAATGCTTTACTTTATTGGATACGACGAAGATTACGATGTAGGCCACATGGAACTGTAGGCACGTCGGGAGCCACACTTTTCGCTCGATCTGCTGATCTGTTTACAAACATTCTGTGCAGATTCAGAATGAAGTACAGCATATATTCCAATTACATTACTCCTGTATTATTATAACATTAGAGTTTCGTATTGTCGCCATGTTTGTATCTGTCGACGTGTAAACAGTAGATCAAACATAACTTTTCGGCGTGTTTGTGAATATTCTCTATACATATTTCACACCGCCCATGATTTGTCGTGGCCAAATCGAGACTTAAATACACGCTTCGCGGGGCCAGTAACTTATGCTGGTGTTATACACAAGAAATATCGACCACAGATGCACATTAAAAAAAAAATATTACGTCATCTGTAGGTACTCTATATTAAGTGGCACATTTATTGTTCCCAGCTCAGAAACTCGCGATGTCGCCAGATTATTTAGGAAACTATAGCGTAAAAGGTGGGGGTGGCGGATGTCATTCATTTCTAGTCTCATGAAAATCATTCGACTTATTAGGACGGGTCAAAGGATACGACACAACAAACTCGCATTATTTTATAAAATAATTAAAGAAAGCCAATACAAAAGAAAGGTGAACGCCACATTCCTTTGGAGCAGTGTTTCGTTTACGCACGATACACGTTAATGTCCAGATCCTTCAATAAAGTGGACAGTAATACATACTTACTTACTTACTCATGGAGCTGAACCCTTCTCGGGGAGCCGCCAATTCTGCAGCTACTCAAGAATTTCCCAGCATTTTATGGAACCCAAAAGTTCATTACCGTGTTCACAAGAGCCCTCTTTCCGAGGCTTTGTGTTCATTTACGTAACATAATTATTTTTTACGGTGAGGAGTTATTAGCCCCACGGCCAACCCCAAAGCTGGAGAACCAACCTTTGTCGGCTGTCCGCGACTGCTTACTCAGTATATTCGCAGCTTCCCTCCAAAACTGGAGGGCGCCTCCTCCATCCGCAACCTGAGGACGCGCCATGCCGTGGTGACAGGGACCCACCTAACATGGCAGTAATATATATATGAACGCTCTTATAGTATATTATAATATAACCTTATAGCAAGTTTCATAAAAATTTGTCGATTCACTGGAAACACAGAAGTCCCTTTTAAGTCCTCCAGTAAACTGGCCTTTGCAATGATTGCAACAAAACCCTAATCAAAATGGCTGCGCAATATTTCGTGCAGGGCCACCATACTGAGTTTAATAGAAATCGACTAGGAATTTTGGGTTGTTACAAGCAGACGGACGTCGGACATGATCGAACGGGTCGTTTTCCAGTTGTGAGGTTTGTGGCTCTCATGGATATGACTATTAAGATAACTATCTTCTCGAACGTGACGCCCTGCGGCCTGGTTTTCAGGCAGCATGCTGTCCCCGTTTTCCACCAATCACATGGCGTCATCAAGTATTTTACCACTTCACGCTAAGCAATGTGATACGAGCAGAATCGTAAAATAACCAACGAAAAATACAAGGCGCCACATCCCGGAATGCAGTAATCTCTGGGTCTCTAATAATTCTTCGAAACGCGCCTTAAAAGAGCGATGTAAAGAAATTAATAATTTTACTTTCATATCTTCTGGTACGCCAACTTTGCAGATAGAGGGTGTCACGTGGTCGGCACAACGGATCCTCACGGCCATTATTTTAGGTTTTCTAGACCGGAACCGTTATTTCCTTGAAAGAGCTCCTCAATTATCCTCACGAGGCTGAGTGGACCCCGCTCCAGACCTACTGTTTCTCAGAAAATCTGGTAGCGCCGGGAATCGAACCCGGACTTCTGGATCTGTAGCTCCTCAATTATCCTCACCAGGCTGAGTGGACCCCGTTCCAGACCTACTGCTTCTCAGAAAATTTGGCAGCGCCGGGAATCGAACCCGGACCTCTGGATCTGTAGCCAAGAGCTCTGACCACTGGACTTAGCGCCGACAAGCGGCGATCGCTCGGTCGGTATAGTTCGCTTGCGGACTAAAACCACGGAGTTTGTTTGCATCTTTTGGCATGTTTATAAAATGCAATATGTTCGACCAGTGCGAATAACGAATAGAGGCCTGACTGGACTCCATTCGGGATGCCACAGAGTTCACGTAAACAAACAAGCGACATGCAGCAACAGTAGTTAAAATCATAATTCACAACGCGCCGACTATTTCCGCAATGTTCGTAAACCTATTCCGGTTGCAATGCGCCAGAGATAGCGTGTGTAAAGCGAGATGAGTACACGTACTTCCGCAGACCATAAACAAACAGGAAGTGAACATACTATCCCCTCTTGCCGAAGTTCTATTAGACATTCCGAATAAAGTACATAGTTATTCGCACTTAACTGAATGTATTACTACTACCCTACAGAATTCTTCTGGCAAGGTTCTCCGGCATGATGTCACT
This sequence comes from Cryptotermes secundus, assembly GCF_002891405.2. Taxonomy (NCBI): domain Eukaryota; kingdom Metazoa; phylum Arthropoda; class Insecta; order Blattodea; family Kalotermitidae; genus Cryptotermes; species Cryptotermes secundus. The sequence continues at coordinate 301,289 of NW_019731570.1, read as the reverse complement.
ACAAAACAGTACGCCATCCAGCCGAGTATAAGCAGACTCTACTGCCCAACTAGGTACGATAAATTCTTATCAAGACTGGTTCTATTTATAACATATTCAAACCGCAATTCGAAGTACGGGAAACGTCGTCGATTTTAAACGGTACTGCCGGTGGGGTATGTAGTAGCACTGAGCTTTGTGTGGTAAGGTTTCACTTGAGCTGGACAGCTGAAAGCAGTTCATTTTGTTTTCCTATGTTTTGTGTGTTCTGCCACCTGACCGTAGTGCATGTTGCAATTAATGGAACGTCTGGGAAAACATTCTAGCGAATGTTGGTTTGCTGTAATTCTAGGATCACATGCGCGATGACGTTTCTAGTTAATAACACAATGCTCCCGTCCACAATTTTTCCCGTCTGTCGTTGCATCTGAAATATGACGTAACTTTATTCTCGAGGCCAACTTACAGACGTGGACATACACTATACCTAGCGGCCTTCGCAGTCTAGAGGTAACGTTCCCACCTCATGACTCGTAGTACGCGGGTTCAAATAGCCGGCGCAGGTCGTCGAATTTTTAAGGGCGGAAAAATTCAGGGAACAAGTCCTCCGGGAGGGACTTAAAGTCGTGGGTCCCGTGTCGTAGCTTTACGGCACGTAAAAGAACCTCATATCTCCTAAGGAGGTCACTGAGCCAAATTAACGGACGTTTCCCGCCCAACAGCAGTCTCTAATACCTCTGGTAGATGGGGGAAACATTATAGATACCTCTCAGCTAGTAGAGCCGGTCTCGCTGGCTGGGCGGGACTGATGGTAAGCACCAAGTACCGGTAGGATATAGAGACTGGTAGAAATCATAGAGGGAAGCACAATGGACCAATACAGGTCTCAGTGCATGGAGAAACCCACCCTCTCCAATAACTAACTAACTAACTACACTATACTTCAGTTCTAATTTGCGTCGTAAGGTGGTTTCACACTGGCGCGGCGTCGTACGGTGGGACACAACTCGAAGTGGGCCGATCTGTCAATAGTGCTGTATCAAATACATAGGTCGCATAGGTTATGAATTGACGGATGTGGAATAAATACTTACTTATGGAGCTGAGCCCTTCTTGAGGAGCCGCCAATTCTACAGCTACTCAAGAATTTCCCAGCATTTTATGGAACCCGAAGGTTCATTACCGTGTTCACAAGAGCCCTCCACTGGTTCCTGTCCTAAGCCAGATCAATCCAATCCATACCATCCCATCCTATCTATGATCCATTTTAATATTGTCCACCCACCTACGCCTTGATGTTCCCCGTGGTTTTCCCACCAACATCCTATATGCATTCCTCGGATTAGCTACTAAACTATGAAATGACAGGATGTGGTAAAAATGCTGTCACGATTTATTTCTGGCATCATCTTGGCACTCACCTGAGAGAAATGGGGAGATCATGAGCAGCCTATGGTGATGCCAGTCAGCCAACCGTCTCATTTCTATGAGATCTGAATAGTGTATACTATTTCTCGAACACTGGCCGCACGCTTATGTTATCAATGGAGTAACCAGCTACTACATACAGAACTCTAAGATAAATATAATTCAACTTCAATTCCATCTACTTTCATTGTTTCACCATAAACGTAAGCCAAGAGATGCGTTACGTGGCTACCGCGACGCAGTTTTACAGACGAAAAAAGAAAGTACTTACACTTACTGGGGACACGCGGTAGTGGTAGTTGGTTGAGGTACTATGCTACAAGCCGGAAGGTAGCGGGTTAGAATCCCGATGTGGTCATCGGATTTTTCAATTGACCTAATCCTTCCAGCCGCACTATGACCCTGGGGTCGACTCGGCCTCTAACAGAAATGACTACCTGCCTGGGGGTAAAGGGCGGCCGGCGTGTAAGGCTGACCCCACCGCCATCTGTGAGCCGACTGTCTAGAAAATGTAAGAACCTCGACGTCTCACAAGCCTATGGGTCTCCATGGCCTGTTACACGGATAGCTTTACTTTTTTTTTACTCATACTTACTACATTTTTTCTACCCCACAGCGTCCAGACCATTCCAGGAAACAACCATCCTCCTATCCAATGGGTACCGGAGACTCTTACCCTGGGGGTTAAGCGGCAGTCGTGATGCTGGCCACTTTCCGCCATCAGGTGCCGAGGTCAAGTATTGTGGAGCAATACCTGCACTCCCTCACACGTCTTCACTGCGTGGTGATTAATTAATTACGCATAGGGACTATTTTTTTTCCTTGGCACTACAGCCCCAGTGGGCCTAGGCCTACCTCAACGAACTTCTCCGTTCGCTTCGGTTTTTCTAGATCTTACACACACGGTAGGACTCCTTGGGCTGGTGATCAGCTCGTCGCAAGGCCTCTACCTGTACACAAACACAGAAAAACGCACACACACAAACTAAACATCCATGCCCCGAGTGGGATTCGAACCCACGATCCCGGTTTCCAAGCGAGCGAAGACAGTATGTGCTCAGGGACTACTTTACCTTTTACTTATTACATAACGGTCATAACTGGCAGAGCCAGCGTGAAAGAGCAGGCGAATCAAGTGGCTTCTGGGGAAGCAGGAGTTTAGGGGAGGCACATTTTAGAATTCCCCCTTCCTTTCTCTCATTTTCAAATGAAAGTTAATTTTTTTTTTGGTCCTCTGTTCATACTGTGACCATTAACTGACAGATACGTGAATACGCCAGCAACACCGTAAATAAAACTGTTTTCTGAATTACGAGACCTAACGACCACGGTTCTTGTCACAGTGTGTGTGGAAATTTCGTGCAACTAACCGTAAGAGCGTTTTAAGCAAGTTTATCTTGTTTAAATGGGGCTGGACAGGAATTTCTCTTGGCCTGCATTTAAACCTTCGCACGCCGCGAGGAAAGGCCCGATCACAAAATGACTACCACCATGCATACTGGTAAGGTAAAGTCCCTGCGCTTAACTAATTAAAGACGTATGGGGGAGTGGATGTATATATCCACATTTTGACTTCGGCACTAGTTGGTGGTGAGTGGCCAGCTTCACAACCCTGCCGCTCTACTCCAGGAGAAAGAGTCCCCGGTACCCACCGGATAGGAGGCTGGGTGGGCCCCAGAGCCGGTCTGGACAACGCTGAGAAGAGAAAATTCTTTACTCTACCGGGACACTAACTCCGACCTCTCGATCGTCCAACCCGTAGCCAGTCGCTATACCGACTACTCTATCCCAGCTCCACTCTTTCCATGTGCCTTAGGATTTTAAAGAAATCGTCTACGTCAACAAAAGGGCGTGAACGCGACAAAATTGAAATGCTATTTCGTAATCGGTTTCGTGCGCGCCTGAATAAACGGAATAAAGGATAAACGTATCCCTGCAAGAGGCTGTGGAGGCCCATAGGGTTTCAAGACGTCGAGGCTCCCACATTTTCTAGACAGTCGGCTCACAGATGGCGATGAGGCTGTCAACCTCACGTGCTGGCCGCCCTTTACCTCCCGGAATATTCCTGGTCCTCATTTCTGTTAGAGGCTGAGTCGACTCCAGGGCCATAGTGCGGCTGGAAGAATTCGGTAAATTGAAAAAATCCACACCAGGGGGACTCGAACTCGCGACCTTCCAGCTTGTAGCATAATGCCTTAACCAACTACGCTACCGCGTGCTGCCAAACCTAATAAACCTATAAATGACTATAGTTCCTTACGAGCACACAATTTATTTTGGAATATCCGCACAAAAAAAAAAAACTCATTTAAAACTGCGCAGAACAACGGCAAACGTTTTGTTCATGAATGGGGCCAATGCACTATTTTGCCCAACAGCCGATGGTCTTCATTTTCAAGAAACTTACTCCATTTCTTACGTTTCACTTTAAACTTCGTATAAAAAGGAATACTACGTAAACGATATACCGCTACTTTCCATACCGTTATAATTTCACTAGCACCAATGTCGAAATCACTGCTGCTTGCGCGCCGTTGCACGTTATGTGAGCCCACCTTTGGGATGAATTTGCTGTCGTGGGCGTTGTGTCGAGTGGTCTGCACCCTGAAGCAGATCATTTCTGAGCAGGTAACTCGAGGCATGACACTGCATGCTGCTTTATCTAATTCGTAATGCTCTGTGTTAAGTGAAATCGTACTGAAGCTATCGCATGTATCTCGGAACTCCGTGACCTTAACGGCGCCAAAGCAAGTATACTATGGAGATCTGCAGATTCTGCATGCTTCCTCCAGTCCCCCAGGAGAATATTGTGATAGTATATTAAACAAATCCATTATTCATCATCATACAATATTCCTTATACGTGTATGTGGGCCTGCAAAGCTACTCTCATGCCTTGATTTTAGTGTATGAAGGCGTGAAGGCGACGTAAAGCTCCACGCGTTCTTGTTTCTTTGTTCATTTAATGACGCTGCCTTTTTTTCTGTCCGCGTAGTGAAACCGAAGTTACGTTAGGCTTGGAATCTTGTTCGGACGGAGATACAATACATACAAACAGATTTTTGACGTGGAAACCTTTTGGAAATGTGTCACCTGAAAGGCCAAGAAGAAGACGAATTAACAGGATGTGAGATAACTTGAGATATTCATTGTTTACTTAATGATGCTCAGATTACGAATAGCAGAAAGATAGAATGATTATGCATTACTGAATTGGAAGAAGTATGGAAGATACCGCTAGGAAAGCATATAGGGTTTTGGTGGGGGAAACATGAAGGAAAGAGACAATTAGGAAGCTTTTTACGTAGATATGAGCACAATGTTAAGATAGGTCCTAGAGAAAAGGATAGGGAGGTATGGACTGGATTCATCTGACTCGGAATAGGGACCAGTGGCGGAATCTTGTAAACACGGTAATAAATTTTCGGGTCTAGAAATTTTTAGAAATTCTTGGGTAGATGAATGACTAGCAGCTTCAGCCCCACGGAGTCAGCTGGTTGTAGGTACAGGGCCAGGGTCTCATTTCCGGTATTATCCCTGCATACGAGTATGTCTCGAAGAACAAGGAAAATCACAGAGTCTTAAGATAGTCGGTGTTCTGGCCAAGATTCGAACCGGACACCTTTCGAATCAAGTGAAAAGGGTTGCCGCTTGAACCAACTTGTTCGGTTAGCAGGCTCTGATATCCGTGTTCTCCGAACTTCAGTTTCTTTTAAACTACAGTTTCCGTTCAGCTAAGAGCCGGGACAGCTCAGTCGGTATAGCCACTGGATACAGGCTGGACGACCGAGAGGTCGGAGTTCGAGTCCCGGTGGGGGCAAGAATTTTCACTTCTCCTTGTTGTCCAGACTGGTTGTGGTGTCCACCCAGCCACCTATCCAATGGGTAACAGGGGGTAAGCGGCCAGGGCGTGAAGCTGACCACTCACCAACTAGTGCCGATGTCAGGAAAATGTTGGTCTAGACATCCATGCCCCCATACGTCTTCATGGCGTAGTGCTTAATTAGTTAAGCACAGGGACAACTTTACAACTTTACAACAGGGACCTTTTACCGTTCAGCTACTGACTGGCCCAGTGGTTATGAACGGTGAACTGGGAAGAATTATTAGAAATCGACTGTGGCGTACTTCAATCAGAACGAAAATGATGAACAATCCTCATTCAGAATGGTAAGCCTCGCATTCGGGATTTGAATCAGTGATTTTGCAAACCATGGCGTTTGGTCCAGACATTGGTCTGCTTAAGTTTGGGACATGATCAATGATCAGATTTATGCCCCGGCCACCTTTACATGCAGTAAAAAACATCTAATATCAACTGTCTATGAGACTAAAATGTTCTGGATGTGATGGCACTGATAAAAATTCAAACGCCCTTACCTGGGAATTGAAACCCGGACAGTTCATCACATTACCCGTCACGTCATCAACTAAATGTGGGTGTGTGAATGTGTTTGCCCAAAATTTTGATGTTTAAATTCAATTTAAAGAATAATAATAATAATAATAATAATAATAATAATAATATATCCTGGCCATATTACAGCAATTACATACGTGTCAACCTGCTTTCAAATGACAGGATTATTGTGCAAGCTGAATAGTAAAGTATCTAGTGACATGCTACCATGGAATTAATTATGAACTATCTCAACCCTCTCATTAATCATAAAAAGATCACACTAAATATATATAGTATGAAATTCAAACTCACAGTCCCCTAACTACAAAGCAGGAGGGCTAAAAATACAATATAATGCTTTGGCTCACACTGTTAATGTTAATTTAAAAAACTGTGTATGCACTGCATTCTTTCTAAAACACTAAAAAGTACAATATATAGTAAAAAATTATATTTAAGGTTTGTTTCAATAGTAGTAGTAGGTCTGAACACTAAACAGAGGAAAATCTTAAGTGGAAGTAATTTAATACTCTATAGCAGTGTGGGTTATACAAGTATTTGGTACAAACAGTATTTCATCACCTATCATTATGACGCTTCTAGCCTTCATGACACCACAGAGTAACACTCTCCAAAGTGCCAGGGTTAGAAATGCAGGGACTGCTGCCATTTCTAGGGCAAAACAGTAACTTAATGATTTGCACTGTGTAAACTGAAACACCTGATCCACAAACAGATTTCTCCATCACAAAAAATTTTCAGATTTTTGATTATAGTTTTTTTATTGCTAGTGGGGTGGGACTAAGTCCCTTGTCCTGCGGCCACTTCTGGCCTACTGTACCAGCCCCAGATGATAGGTGAGGTTGATTGTGGAGCAACTGGTGGAATGAAGATTGGCAGGGAAAACCGAAGTACTCAGAGAAAACCTGCCCCAGTGCCACTCTGTCCACCACAAATCCCACTTGACAAAACCCGGGATTGAACCCGGGCCACCGCGATGGGAAGCCAACGACTAACTGCTTGAGCTATGGCACAGCCTTTGGTTATAGTTGAATGTTAGCTTGTGAATTCTTTCATGAAAGAGCTTTTATCTGGAAAAATACTGAGGGCCAGATATGATCAGATCCAATAACATGTAATTGGTATTAGATTGCCATGTGCAATTCTGTTATTTTTAGCATATTTTGAAACATTTTTTTATCCTGAACTCACGTCTGATAGTTTATCAAACTCTGTCTTTCATTCATTCCATTTTTACTCGTATTTGTGTTTATGGTCTATTTAAAGGTGCTGTCAGAAGCCCAAACTAAAATAAAGTGAAAAGGGTAAAGTTGTCCCTATGCTTAATTACTTGAGCACCATGACATGAAGATGTGTGGGGGAGTGGAGGCATGGCTCCACTCTGTCACTCTGTGATGTCATGAACACTAGAAGCGTCATAATGTTATCTGCCTCAATCTTTTCTAGGTAGACCTCCAGCATCTCTAGACTGACTGGCTTTCATTGCAGCCATCCACTCCTCTCTTGGCTTGGTTGGTATTCATCTCGGAGACTAGAGCACCTCAAAGGACCTCAAAGGCTCTTATTTCAGCAAGCAAGTGTTCCATCATTCGTTCCAGCTCCATAATGTGGCGATATAGCTACCTACTGCAGTCTCCAATCCAACAATTTGATCAATCCAATCCCACTTCTGACACCAGCTGTCATGCAAGAGGGTGCGACTATAGATGGGATTTGGATTGGTTATCGGATTTATTGGACACTTTGACACAGCTTGTGATTACACTTTACACTTCATTATTACACACACACACACACACACACTAGTGTCAACAGGCATGTTTTCAGTGCCATTACTTGGTAATGGCTTCCAATGGCAGGCATTCCCCTTCCCCTGGGTTCCTGAACTATCTGCAGCCTCAGCTACCAGCTTCTCAAAGCAACAGCTCACAAAGACTGAACTGCAGCAGTCCTGTATCTCACTCACTCTCACCAATGAACTTGGCTGGACTCGACTGACTGGTCCTGCTTATAATATCTCAGTATGGACAGCATAGAAAACACTGCTTCTCATTACTGTTGTATCAAATTGTTGCTGTGAAAATATGATTGTTTGCAAAGCCGTTATTCAGTGATGGCTGACTGTGCTAGCTTCACTATTCTTGCCTTGACCAACTATGCCACAATATGAATATACTGAGCATCAGAAGCAATGAAACTGTGTATAGGAAAACATATACTTTGCCACATATGTCATCTTAAGAAAAGCAGAGAAACTCACGAATACAAGACTAACTTATGGAATGGGAACTCACAAAGAATTTCAGACATAAAGCACAAACAGAAGTAAACTGTGAATGACTTACCGGCTCCACACAGCCATCTCCATCTTTGCCAAGAGCCTGACCTTCACTCCATCCCATTTTTGCCAAAAGCTTGAAGCCCTTGTTATCCGAATGGATAGGCCTAGATTAAAAGAGAACACATTTAGCTTATTTCAATTGCAACTTGTTACAGCAAATATGTTTTTTAATAATATAGAAATTGTGGTTCATAAGCTATTATGATGTGTTAAAATAACTTGCACACAAACTAAGTTTATTACAATCCTAATATTTATTTTAAATTGTACGAGTCAAATTTTCCAGTACATGAATCAAAGTTAATACCCATTAATACCTAAAAGTTGCCTAATGTTGAAAAGGCTTGTGTAGTGGTAATGCTCTATACTTGTATTCTGGAGCTCGATTCACATGTTGGCCAGGACACCAGTTATTCTGAGGATTTTTTTTGGTTTTGTTTAGTCCCTCCAGGCAAATTCCATGATAGTACCTGAATTATGGCACGAACAATTCCTTCCAAATCCATTTCCAATTCATCACTCGTCTTACTACTGGATGCTATGTAGGGTTTTCATTTCAGGTAAACTGCTGCTGGCCTTTGCCAACAGCCTGGTTCCAGGCCCTGGATGACCCATGACCATATTTTCTTTCTCACCACTATGAGTTGTGGGACTGTTCCTTTTCATATATGTACAGGTGTTCAGATGAAAGATTTCCAAAATAAAAAATTTTTATCTCAGAAAGTAATTGTCATACATGCATCTGGTTTATGTCATCGGAAAGGAAAACTCTGAAAGCTTTTTTTCATGCCCAGCTTACATGGGTGCACCCACTGGTGACTTTTGGTGAGCTCGGTAACAATGTTGACACAACAGAAACAGGTACAATACATGTTGTGGCTAGGAGAGTTAAAATCTCTTACAGCTGTCCAGCGTCACCAACCTCTAACATGGAAAAGCATTTGGTTCTGGGACAACAAACTGAGGACAACAGGTAGTCTGTTGCTGTAAAATCTCCTGACGAGATATGGACCTTTGAAGTAAATGTCACTCACATTAAAGGAGCATTCCAGAGAAGTCTGTGCAAATCATTTCATGCTGCTAGCTTGCAATTACAAATTCCATGTTCAACAGTGCATAATGTGCTACACAAAGGGCTCTGCATGAGAGCGTACAAGATTCAAATGATTCATGAACTAAAACCGAGTGACCAAGCAGAACACACCAACTTCACTGTGGACACGTTAGCAAGACTTGATGTGTCAGCCAATTTCCTTCACCAAGTGAAGTTCGCGACAAACCACGCCCTGGGCGTCCCTGCTCAGCTGCCACTCCTCACAATGAACAGCACCTCGATCAGCTCATCCTTACAAATTGGCATAAAACGACCAGGGAACTGTGTGCACGGCTTAATATCGGCTGTGATGCATTGGAAAGGATGTTGGGGAAGCTGGATTATCGCAAAGTCTGTTCCATGCGGGTCCCGCGGATGCTTACACAGGACCACAAAACTCATCGATTGGAAGTCTGTCAGGACCTGTTGCACCAGCTTGAGGCTGAAGGTGACTAGTTTCTGGACAGCATCATCACTGGAGATGAGATGGGGTGTCACCACTATGAGCCGGAATTCAAAAGACAGTCCATGGAGTGGCAACATCCAGATTCCCCAAGCAAAAAGTTCAAGACACAACCATCAGCAGGGAAAGTGATGTGCACGGTCTTTTGCGATAGACAGGGTGTGATTTTCTTGGATTTCCTGGAGCCTGGTGAGACTGTCAATTCTGACGCTACAAAACGACGCTAACTAAGCTGAAAGCCCGCATTTCCCGAGTCAGACCAGAGAAGCAGACAAACTTTTACTTACAACACGATAACGCTAGACCCCATACCAGTTTGGCGACCACCACGCACATTGGAAAGTTTGGCTGGACTGTCCTACCACATCCATCTTATAGCCCCGATTTAGCACCTTCAGACTTCCATCTCTTTGGGCCCATGAAAGATGGACTACATGGGCAACATTTTCCAGACAACAATGTTGTCATTGCAGCTGTAAGAAAGTGGCTAGCCTCTGCTGGTGCAAACTTTTACGGGCACGGCATACAGGCTCTTGTTCATCGCTGGCAAAAGTGCATAACGAATGGTGGTGATTATGTGGAAAAATAACTGTAATTAGCTGAAATCTTGCTCTATTTAACTGTGTCATGTTTTCTGTATCTGTTGTAGTTTTCATTAAAAAAAATAGGAGGCCTTTTTATACGGAACGCTCCTCGTATATCTGGTTAGTGTATTCTAAATCTGCATCATATTTCTCTGCTGTACTCTGCCTATTTGATTTCATCAACCAACTTCCCCTGATTCTGCCTGAAGTGTTCCATTTGTTATTATTCGTTGATTTTCAGACATATCATTTCATTGGCCTCCTCCTTGGTGTCTCAGCAGTTGCGTAAAGTGAAACTACACGAACATATTTATATTTATGACTGCAATCATGTATACACATGACCTAATTTTTCTTGTTTTCCCTTATATTGCGTCTTTCCACAGTGGTGTATATTATTTCTATTCATGCTATTTTCCTTTGTTGGACCAGTCTCAGTTGTGATCATGTGTGCAAGGAAAATGAGAAGGAACAAGGGGTGAATCCCCTTTCCTATCTCACGCCCCTGTACACAATTTCAGGGGACACACTCATGTACATGCACACACACACACACACACACACACACAC
>NW_019731570.1:243780-289205 GCF_002891405.2 Cryptotermes secundus | reverse complement strand
GACATGGGCAAGTGAAGAAGAAGCCTCTTTGTATTTCTCAGTACAATATGTTCATGAAGGGAGTTGATAGAGCTGACCAATACTTGGCCTATTATTCCCTTCCTAGGAAAACAGTAAAATGGACAAAGAAAGTTGCCTTGTGGCTTATAAATTGTGCCCTTTTCAATTCATTCTGTTTTCAAAGAGCTAAACGAAAATTCAACTTTGAAATATAAAGCATTTCTCATGAATGTGGCAAAAGCCTGGGCTACAGACCTCATGGTGTCAGCAGAACCTGCGTCAGACACAGACGTAGTACGACCAGGACCATCAACTCCCACCTGATGGAGGCCTCATATGGACCCCACTGGGCGACTCTCGGGTGATATGCGGAAACATACCCTCGTGAAAACTGTGATGAGCGAACAATCGATGGGAAAGTATCCTTCTAGGCAGTGCCGTGTGTGCGCTATGCACAAGAAGAGAAGCAAGACTTCCTACGTCTGCAAGTTTTGCGTCATGCCTCTTCACAGAGGGGAATGTTTCCAGAAATATCACACTCTGAAGCACTTCTAGGAGCTCTGGTAAGTCTTCTCCAAAAATTTTAGTTCATAAAATTAATTAGATTTTATATTAATTTTTAAAGTGAACAGTGCACAAGTTAGGGTAGTACGTTTAAAAACGCTGGTCCCCAGGGTGATTTAAACATTTAAATCACTGGTCCACGAAGTGTTAAGGAGGGAAATGGCTAAAAATTGTTTACACACAAATATTATACACAGGAATAGAAGCCTGATGGAACAAGGTACATACAATGCAACAACAGTTTGAGAAAAATACAATACTGTCTTACTCTTCTAGGGATGCAGTCTGTGTTTTCTCATGAGGATCCTGGGAACCAACTGTGGTGCGCCGAATCTGTGCCCTGTCTTCATAACCAGGCACGGATATGGCTTTGATGTTAGGCTCTGAACTTTCTAAACCAAATTTGCGTCGTATTCTTCTCAATTCCTTTCTATGGCAATGTTTTTTGCTTTCTTTCCCAGTTTTCTCTTCACCTGAAAAATATTACAACATATCTAACGCTATATATACAGACCTACTTATACTTTTAAGATTGTGAATAATTCTGTCTTCTCAGATATAATTCTGTGCAGTCCACTGAAAGGCAACCAGTGCTTCTGAGGAATATGCTGCCTCCATCTTCAGGGCTGAAGAATATACCAAACACGAAACCATAGTGAAGCAGGTAGCAAGCAGAGCATTATATCCCAGAAGAGAGAACTTTTCATAACCACTGCTATAAGAACCACAAATATTTTTCAGACTGTTTTCCTTGGTTGTGACACTACGTGGTACTGGAGGTGGATATAAACATTCTGGAGGAGTATGCTGCTTCCATTTTGTGAGTTCAAGTGAGTATGCTGAGCATGCAGTCATGTTACATAAGCAGGCTGCAAGAAGGTGACCACTTATACCTATCGGAAGGGGAGAGGAGAGTGAGTGCAGTTTGGGCCAATAGGAAAGATGAAAAGGAACTGCAAGAATAAAAAGTAGCCCATATAAAGAATCCAAATAGTTATGTCACAGAAAAGGCATGAAATGCAATCACCTGTTCTATGTGATAAAAGAACAGTGACACAGACATAGATATGGGATGCAGAAAATGAAGATTTTAGATCTGCAATGCTACAAACCAGCTGCACCAATGACTTAAGCAAATTCCAGCCATTTCACTGCATTAGAGATCCAAAAACTTCAGTGTTCCACAGGGGGGCTTCACTATTTCCCAATAACGAAAGGCATTACTATGCATAAAGCCTGGCTACTGTGTTGCCTTTATAAGCAACCTGTAACACAGTATACAGTGTACAAATCAGTTCAACTTCAGTTTGTACTTTAAAGGTGGCACAGTTGGCATAATTTTGTTTGTAAAGGATGACTTGTAATAAGCAGTCAGTTGAGAGTACAAGAGGTTAAGTAAGTATGAGAAATACTTTAGCTTCTCAGTTCAGATAATGCTAAAGACATCAAGATATACTGAATTCTGCTTCATTTTCATGCCTATATGATAACCACTTCAGTCAAGTTAGCATAACAATTCTGTTGTCTTTTCTGTTATTGCCTTCAGACAGCATACAATTCCTTTCATTCTATTATCTAGAAAGCTGTATGTTTTATGAGAAACGCATATTGGGCATGCGATGTGTTTAATTTTTTCTAAAAGTTCTGCTCAAACCAAGAATCATCTGATGATGGCCTATCTGGACTGAAACATGTGAAGTGATAAATAAAAACATTTGTCTGTGTGATAGGAACCCCTCTAGTTTTATTTGCTCAAAACAATTTTAGCTCTGATAAATACAGGGTGGGGCGCAGAAACTTCCTTTTTTTTTGAAGGCGAATAAAAGAAAAATTATTGCTGATAGACAAAATTTAAGTTTAGCTAATGAAAGAACATACTTTAAAGTTTTAAATCATGTAGTTTTAAACAAAATTTCTTGAAGGTGGTGGCCACTGTTCTCTAAGCACAGCTGCAACCGTTTTCTGAAGTTCCTCTCTGCACGTTCCAACATGTGCACCGGGATTTTGGCTACTTCCTGCCGAATAACATTCTTCAGCTGAAGCAGGTTTGTGGGGCGATGTTTAAAACCCTCTGCCTTGAGGTATCCCCATAAAAAAAATCACAGGCCGTTAGATCAGGTGGGTGCGCTGCCCACGGGATGTCACCTCAAAGTGAAATGAGCCATCCGGGGAACTTTGCCCTCAAAACTGTCATCGAAGCTCGGGCTGTGTGGGCCGTGGCACCATCCTGTTGGAACCAGACATTTCCTAGATGCATTTCTTCATGAGCTGGTTTGAAAAAGATCTCAAAATTGACTGCTGAACTGCCTCCACATTTTCTGGTGTTGTAATGGTCCGCTGTCATGATGATTTTTTCACCACACTCGCAGTTGTCCTAAAGTTCTCTACCCACAAAACAATTGATTTCCGGTAGGGAACAGGACCTCTGGGCTTAATTCTGAAGTGAGTACAGAACGCACTCTGCACCGCCACGTAGGAATGGTTGTTTGAAAAATAGGCTTCGACAGCAAACGCAGGCTGCTCACTTGTCCACTTCATGTTTCCTACTGAGGTTACAGACAGAAACTTCCGTGACTGCTGCATTCGCCGAGCCTATCCCCACTTTTCTGTGACCTCTCCTCCCTTCACAATGCGTCTTCAAAAAAGGAAGTTTCTGCGCCCCACTCTGTATTTACTGAGTTATGCAGGAGTTATGCTTGAGATGCACACAGAAATGTATGTACATCTTCATATCCTATGAGAAGTTCTCATGTAAATAAGGATGTGCGTCCATTTACTACTTTCAATTCATGTGTAAGACCCTGTAATTATCTCTGGTGACAAAAGTTGCACATTGCATGTGTCATTTCCGATCTCTTGGGATTAGCAGTAATGTGTGTAAACTTGGTCATAGCAGTGAGAATGTGATTATGTAGGTCCTGAGTTTTAGCAGTAACAAGACATAACTTATTCTGGTTTTTAAAACTTTTCAAGGAAATGCACCAGCAGAGAGAAAAAAGTTCAAAGTGGAAATAATAGGAGCATAAATACAGTGGTAATTCAGCAATAGATCACAAAACTGCCACATCTGCTTGATAGCTAGTACCTTACAGGTGATATTTCTCACCATGTGTTCACAATATTCAAAGAAAGAACATTCACTGTTATTAAACAACAATGGACATCAGCTTCATTTTTAATATAGAATTCATATACAGTTCATGTACTAGAGGGTGACTGTTAATTCCCTTACAAAGAACCCACATCTTCATCAGTTATCATGAGATAACTGCAAAGGTTCCATTTGATTTTTAAAGCAATTTCTACATTTCCATGTTCTAAACTGCCTATAATGAGTATTCATTATAACATCACCTGTTCATACTTGTACGAATTTTCGTGACAACTGACTTCCACTGTACTTGATCCACATGACCACAATACAGCAATATGATGCATGATGCTTGTTTACCTGGTGTTACATTTGCCTGCTGCACAAGCCCTGGCTCGCAGTGACCACATGTTTCCTGTCCTGCATGGATGTGGCACAGTAGTTTTGTGCCCCCAACTTGAAGCAAACTTCCATGAATCACCTCATGGGGATCACTCTCCTGCTTTGCCACCGACAGGCGTTTCCCATTCAGGAAAGTGCCATTACGACTACCATAGTCAATCACGTAATATTTTCCTAATGCCTCATCAAATGTGAATTTAGCATGATGCTGAAAAGATATAAAGAAATACTTTACAAAAAAAGATAGCAAATGACAACTTCTTTTTATTCCTAGTGGGGTGGGACCAAGTCCCTGTGGCCACTTCTGGCCTATTGTACCAGCCCCAGATGATAGGTGAGGGTGATTGTGGAGGAATTGGTGGAATGAAGATTGGCAGGGGAAACCGAAGTACTCAGAGAAAACCAGCCCCAGTGCCACTTTGTCCACCACAAATCCCACTTGACCAGACCTGGGATCGAACCTGGGCCGCCGCGGTGGGAAGCCAGCGACTAACCACTTGAGCTATGTCACGGCCAAAATGACAACTAAGTAATTAACTCCATACAGCTGAGTCCTTCTTCAGAAGACATTTAAGAAATTCTCCACTAAATCCAGGTAAGAGTTTTGGAATGTCAAATATTTCTTACAATAAATACAGGTTGTTTAATAGATCAAAATTCACTAGATATGGAGTGATACATTGTTTATATAGGACTTTGCCTACAACCAGATGAAATATTGACTGAATACGGAGCATCACTAAATCCAAGTACACTAACTCAGGATTTCGTTGTACTATGGCAAAAGGTTGACAACACATGTTTCATTTAGTTCTACATGACTTCTTCATAACCATGTTAGCAGGTTTACTATAACAAAAACAGCAAAGAAGAAAGATGCATACTCACTTTACTGATATTGATGTCTGGAATGGATACAGCATGATCTCCTTCCCGGCCCACTGTTCCACCAGTGCAGGTAACAATAAAGAGAGTGCCAATTTTTAATTGTTCAATATTGGTTTCTTTAACAATGATCCTAATGCATGGTGGCCAAGCTTTTGAGACCTCTGAAAAAAAAAAAAAGGATTATTAACAGCAGTAACTTAACATGCATATATCTAACAATTTTCTGCCTCAAGATGTCTATAATGAGATATAATGATTATTTATGGAAGGAGGGCAATTCTCAGACCAATTACTAGGTGGTTCAAATATGACCGGGACTGATTTCTTTGTAAACAAGCCGCACTGCGCGGCAGCTGTGCGACCTTGAGAGAGTGAAGCCACAACCTCCACCCTCCCTCCTGTTAGGGTTAGAACCTGTTCAGTCTTGTCTGGAAGTTGCTAGAGTGATGAGTGAACAGAAGGTACCGTGGAGCGTGGAACAACGCATTGTGATCAAATTCCTCGTTGGAGAAAACCACAGACTCCAACAACAGTGTGGGGAAGAGTGTCTCTCACGGACCCATGTGTTTGAGTGGTGCAAGTGCTTCAGAGAGGGCAGAGAGCGCGTGGAGAATGAACCGCATGATCGTTGGCCGCGAACATCCGTCACCAAGCCAAACATTGATCATGCAGACACACTTATTCATGAGAAGAAACGCATCACTATCAAGGAACTTGGAGCAATGCTGTCCATCAGTGTTGGTAGTGTAGAAGACATCATGAAATACCACCTGCACTATTGCAAGGTGAATGCACGGTGGGTACCACTCACTTTGATGGATGTGAACAAAATGGTGCGCATGCAAGTTGCCAGTTGTCTCCTACAGCAGTTTGAAGATGAAGATGATGCATTTTTGAAGTCTATAGTGACCACCGATGAAACGTGGGTGCACTACTTCATTCCCGAGTCCCAGCAGTCATCACGTGAGTGGTGGCATACCAGTTCTCCCAAACCCAAGAGAGCGCAGAGGAGCTGTTCGGCAGGAAAACTGATGGCAACGTTCTTCTGGGACTGGCAGGGGGTTATCCATGTAGACTTTCTGACAGATGCCAGAACAGTCAATGCAGCTTATTACACAGACCTCCTGGCAACAGACGTGAAGGAAAAGATCCGATCCAAGCGGAAGAGAGGTGGAAAGCGGGTAGCCTTCCTTCAAGACAATGCACGCCCCCATATGGCCAAAACAACAATGGAAACCCTCCGGAAATTGAAATGGAACCTTCTGACACATCCGCCGTACAGTCCTGATTTGGCACCAAGTGATTTCTACCTGTTCGGAAGGCTCAAATCAGACTTGCAAGTCATGCGGTTTGTGGACGACGCCGTCATCCAGAATGTTCGGGAGTGGATACGCCACCAACCACAAAACATTTTTGAAAAGGGCATCAGGATGCTTCCAGAACGCTGAAAAAAATGTGTTGACTCCAGAGGGGAGTACGTTGAAGACTGACATGTGCAAGTAAGTGTTTGGCAATTTTGGTTAAAAAAAAATCAGTCCCGGTCATAATTGAACCACCTTGTATTTACAAGATAAAATAACTTCATCTTTAATCTTATGCACTCTTTATATAAAATAAAAACAAATTTAAGTTCTTAATATTAGGTACAGGGTGCTAATAATATGTTTTTAAAAAACTCCTGAAGAACAAAGATGTTTGAATTTATGCTTCTCAGATTTTGCAAAAAAAAAAAAAATTATACTAAGGACTCTACTAGCCATTCTCTGCTCCTCCAGACTGTAGACAATAAGCTGCAGGGCATATAGCAGGTCTTGCATGGCAACATTCACTATGATTTTGCCACAAGTTCTTTAATTCCTGAGAATTCATAGCATTTAAGAAGCCACTTTACTGATCATGATCGAATTACAGTCTGTTAATGATGTTTGAAAAATATGAAAATTAATGAGATTCTGGTTACTACAAGACAAGAACTCGAATTTTGTTATTACACGTATGGATATAAGTCCAAGTCAATTTCTTCACTTGTTCCTTCACCCGCAGAAAAAGCAGTGGAACTGTGATCATAATAAGTGCTGTCATGAGTACTAGCAAACAATATCTGCATGTAAATCAAACACAGCCTCTTCTTTTCACTTTTCACAAGAAAATGCTTGATCCAAACTTTGATTTGTAAGTCTCAAACTTCAAGCATTTTCAGATAACTGGTTTTCCATTGTGTGGTAGCATGCAACATAAACAATCTACCAAAAGTGTAATGGTTGCAAAAGCCAGTGGGAATCAATTTCTCAAAATCTGCCTCTCTCCCATTTCCTCGCAGCATATCCTTCTCTGCCAAAAGAAATAAGTAGCATACTTTAGCACACTGTGAAAATGTAGCTGGTGTTGTACGTGGTGCAATTTAAAAGTTCCCGAAATATATTAATAAAAACTATTACATCTTACCTGGATCTTATTCTGCTCCATCACCTTCAAAGTAGTCTCCTTGGGAGCGCATACACCAACTCCAGCATTTCTGCCACTTTTGAAATGCATCCTGGAAGTCTTTCTTTGTTAGGGTGTTTAATACGGTCTGTGTTTCCCCTTGAATTTCCTCAACTGTATCAAATCTTCACCCCTTCAACTTGATTCTGACCATGGGGAAGAGAAAGAAGTTGCATGGAGCTAAGTCTGGCAAGTACGGTGGGTGGGGAACAACTGCCATCTTGTAAGATTTGAGGCTTTCACGGCGGTGACTATGAAGAAAGCAGTCTTCTGGGATTTGGGCACCACATATACACGGTGCCAAATCCCAGAAGACTGCTTTCTTCAACTGCCATCTTGTTTTTAGCCAACAATCCCTGCACAACGTAAGCCGTGTGCGGTTGTGCGTTGTCATGGTGGAGTACCCAGTTGTTTGTGCGCCACTTCTCTGGAAGTTTTCTCCTCATGTCCTCCCTCAAACGCCTTAGAACATCGCAATAGAACTCGTCCCAGGAGGGACGAACTCCTTATGAACAATCCCGTCAATATAAAAAAAACAGATCAACATGGACTTAATGTTGCTCTTGACTTGTCGAGCTTTTTTTGGCTGAGGTGAAGAAGGGCTCTTCCATTGCGACGATTGCTGTTTACTTTCACAGTCGTAGCCATGAACCCAATTTTTGTCACCAGTGACAACCTTCGAAAGAAAGTTTGGATCCTCTTGAAGCTGTTGTTGAAGTTCCCTGCAGACTTCCAAGCGATGCTGCTTCTGTTCATTTTGCAGCAGTCGTGGCACCAACTTCGCTGCAATCCTCCTCATGTTCAGTTCCTCTGACAAAATTCAGTGGCATGTACCATAACTTAGTCCCAAGGTGTTATAGAGGTCTTGGATGGTCAGTCTATGATCCTGCAGAATCATATCCCAAAGTTTCGCAACATTTTCTGGTGTGGTGCCAGTTGATGGCCGTCCCAAATGATCATCATCATCAGTCGATGTTCAGCCATTTTTGAAATGCTGATACCAGTTGTAAGTTTGTGTCTGGCCTAAAATGTTGTCACCAAAAGCTTGCTTCAACATTTGGTGCGTTTCTGCTGCGGTTTTCCCAAGTTTAAAACAAAACTTTATACAGACATGCTGCTCTCCCAGGTCAGCCATCGCAAACCCGCAAACTCACGGAAACACAACAATGGAAATACGTTCACAAACAATAAAGGCTCCCACACACAGACGTGATACGATTCGGGACGAAAACGGCTGTTTACCGAGTGGTCTGCGCACACAGACGCGACACTTGGGAACTCGGGAATCTTTGACACCCGATAACCAGCTGGCCATGACTCACACTCAATCAGTATCTATACGTACGTGAAATGACATGGGTAGCCAAATGGAACAAATAATAGAGTTTGTCAAAGAAAATGCTTTATTGTACGATACTCGTCATTCTATGTACAAGGATTCACGCGCTAAGGATAGAAAGTGGAAGGAACTGGCTGTTACATAGAAAAATTTGTATATATTTATATAGGGTTAAGTATAGTGTAACTGTGGACATTCTTTATGTAGGCTATGCACCAGTTCCGTTCACTAACACGAATTCCAGGGGCAGTCATCTAGTTGAAGCACGCAGCAAACCTCTCTCTAATGGCGTAACTAACGTTTGCCGCCCTTGGGAGACGTAAAGGTTGGATAGGGAACATTTCTCCTTCTAATGGCTCCACTCGTAGCAGTTCTTCCCTGTACTTTTCATCACGGTTTTTGAGACGTAGAAAATTATGAAGCAAACATGCTGCTGATACAGTGTGTTTTATATTTCCTTCTTTCAGTTCTATGGGTATCAAAAAATCCTCCACTTCATGGCAAGAATAAGCCTCTGCCAATTGGTATATTGTTTAGTGATATCTTGCCTGATGGCTCTCAGGATTTCATCAAACCTGCCAATATTCATCCTGAAATATATGTAGAACCGTTTTTCGTCCTTCAGAAGTTGGTTCAGAAGTTCAGAAGTGTATAAAACTCCCCCAGTTCCTCTCTTGACAAGTTTATATCATGAACCCAAGCGATTCGTCTCTTTCGCCTAAAATAGGAACACACATAGCAACCACTTATACATACTTAATTAGAGACTCGTTATGGAATTGTAAATATTTGTACATATATGTGACATACTGAATATGTGGAGGAAAAGAACTATGCAGATTTAGTTTTCAGTAAAATACTTGCTGGGATTCACCTTCGTCTTCATAAAGAGCGACAGCTAAAAGCAAAACTTCTTCCTCCAAAGATGGATCCATGACTATTTACCGCTGCGATACCAAGTGCGCTCGGTAGACTGAAATACCAAGGCGATATACCAACTGCGATAATATCGTGTTCCTCAGAGTACCGCGCCAGTGTGCGGACCTCCATTTACCGCAATGTAATTAGATATCGTACTGTACCGAGCTGAGTATCGCATCTGTGTGTGGGAGCCTTAAACCCAACCACTCAACTCAACGCTGCTTGCCACACTGATTCAAGAAGGATATGTGGGGAGACACTTAGTGGTATTTTGATGTACTCATAACCATCTGTGTGCAAAATTCAAATTTCTGGAACTTTTGGATTGCACCACATAAATTGGCCTAGTAGAGAAAATTCTCAAAGTTTTGTCCACATTCTCTTTTCAAACTGAAATAGTCACTCTCACACATACTTAATATTTATTAATAGGGAACCTGGGAAAGCAGACAACTGGTTATGCTTGAAAGAAAGATTGATTACATATTTCAAAGCATCCAATTTCCTATTCTTATTGAGTCTTAAAATGTGGTGTTCACGAAATATATTTAAATATGTAACTCAAAATAAAATCTCAAGATTACAATTATTATGTAGTTAAAAAGGGTACTGGAATGTATCAGATTTATAATGATAATTAACCACAGAGCCATTTAAAAAATAAAACTTAGCATTCAGTGCTTGTGGATACAAGACCTTGAATGCAAGATCTTTCTCCAATCCATTGCCACACAAATTGTAAAAACTGTGCTTCTGCATATTTCAAAGTTCCCAAGCTGCACATATGTAAGAATGTATATTTCTCTGTAACATTGATATGTGTATAAATGAATGACTAGAATTACCCTGATCAATATCCATGTCATGCATGCCGCTTGCACCACTACAGCTTGTCCCTTCTTCCCCACTGCTATTCGAGCACTCTCCTTCCTCCAGAGACTCTGTCCCACTGTTGTTACTGTCATGTTCACATGATCTGTCATGCTTAACCTTTTTACTTTCCTATAATGCAACAGTAATGAATATTTATTAATTTACCTAGAGCATGCCTTCTACTTTGATCCACAGATAACTGTGAAAGGCCCAGCACAAGTTCGTTCACCGCTTCCCCAATCTGAAAAAAAGGAATAAACTTCTTGCTAACATTCATTAGCAGATACTTCTACATCTGCATTGTGGCAAACTGTTGCTACATATCAGAAAATAATAAAAAATAGAATGTGATCTGAAAACAAAAATAAATTTATATAAAAAAATATGGCTGCGTCTTTTGAGGTCTGCAACAATGGTTCCAGCGACTGTATGAAATAATCACGATTACTGAACAAATATGTGAGATGTACGGCTCTCACTGGTGAATATGATAAGAACCATCTTCTGGGGGGGGGGGGTTGACGTGGTAGCATAGTTGGTTGAGGCACTACGCTACAAGCCAAAAGGCCATAGGTTTGAGTCCCGATGAGGTGGATTTTTTTTCAATTGACCTAATCCTTCCAGCGGCACTATGGTCCTGGGGCCAACTCAGCCCCTAACAGAAATGAGTACCAGGCATCATCCTGGGGGGTAAAGGGCAACCGGCATGTAAGGCTGACAACCTTACTGCCATCTGTGAGCCAAATATCTACAGAAAATGTGGGAGCTTCAATGTCTCATAACACTATGGGTCTTCAGAGCCTGTTACAGGGATAGCCTTACCTTTTTTATTACCTTTTAGCATCCTCTGGGATGTTATGCCACATATTTATTTATAGTTTATTTAATAATGCTGTCTGCAGCTCATCCTATATAACACTGAATAGCAGAATGGCTGGTGAAAGATAAAATGGAAAGGATGTGGAAGGGAGAAGTTGTGCCCTAATTCAAAGTACTGCCCCAGCAATCACCTGTAGGGATTGAGGAAAACCATGAAAAACTTCAGTGAGGGAAATTCATGTTCTTGCCGAGATGTCAACAGGGCACCTCCAAAATACATGTTACATAGGTCGTACCGAAAGTCAGTATGGTGGTATGTGGAACTAGCTATTGTGTTAACCTTGAGTGTCTTGTGACATCAATAGCTTGCATCATGTGACCAGTATCACTCCTAACAAAATGGCCGACAACGATATGTCGTTTAGCCAGCATGCTGTCAACGAATTTCTTGTGAAAGAGGAAATCCCTGCTGCAGAAATTCACCAGAGACTTCAGCGTGCTTATGGAAGTGTGTGCATGGGTGCGAGCAGTGTTCGAAGATGGGTGAAACATTTTAAAGATGGGAACACCAGCATCGAAGATGAGCCTCGGAGCGGTCGTCCTCGAACAGCCTCAACTGAACGCAACAAGGAAAGAGTAGATGAGATCATTCAAGATGACAGGTGTGTGACTGTGGACACAATAGCCCAAAAACTTGGAATAGAACACAGTGCAGTACAGGAGATGATTGAAATCTTGGGCTATAGGAAAGTTTGTGTTCATTGGATCCCGCGGTTATTGACCGAAGACCACAAAGGTCAGTGAAAAGCCATCATCTCAGAACTGCTGCAGAGATATCGATACGAAGGTGATGTTTCTTGCTCTGTATTGTGACAGGTGATGAAAGCTGGTTTCACCATTTCGAGCCTGAAACGAAACGGCAGAGTATGGAATGGCACCATTTGCATTCTCCATCAAAAAAGAAGGCAAAGACAGTGCCATCAGCTGCGAAGGTGATGGGCACAGTCTTCTGGGATGCAGAGGGGTTTATTCTGGCCGAATTCCTGGAACCTGGGCAAACCATCAATGCTGCTTGTTATGTCCAGATGCTGCACAAGCTCCATCATGCATTGCGTGATAAACGTCCGGGACAAAACATCATCATCCTGCATGACAACGCTTGCCCCCATGCCGCTCGCCTCACATTGGAAGCAATTGCAAAGATGGGGTGGGAAGTTCTTCCACACCCTTCCTATAGCCCTGATCTGGCACCCTCCGACTACCATCTTTTCGGATTTGTGAAGGATCAGCTGTGTGGACAACGTTTTGAGACAAGGGAGGCAATTCAGAAAGCAGTGCGTCAGTGTCTTCGGATGGCTGGAACGGAATTTTACAGAAGGGGAATTTTCAAACTCCCAGAAGGCTGGGAGAAATGTGTACAAAGAAGGGGCGATTATGTGAAAAATAAAGAAGGGTCTGTAGATTGAGGTGGTGTATTTGGTTTGTCAATAATAAAGCATGTTACTTTACAAAACATTGTTGCTCATGACTTTCAGTACGACCCTCATAGAAGTATTACGCCTTGGGCCAATGTGCTTGGTGATCCCATTCTACCAACATCATCGAATGATTTGTTATTATACACCCAGCTCTATTTTACTTATTTTATCCTTGCAGTAAAAAAGAAACATGGATTGAATCTGAGACACTCTGAATATTAAACAAATACCACCAAAATCATTTCTGAAGTATGACTGTTGAAATGCAAAATTAGTTTTGAACAGACTCAATACCACACGCTAAAAAAGTAAATAAAAATTGTATCAACAACATATCATATAAAGACAGAATTAAATCAAACTCTTGCTATACAGTGCATATTATAGCATTCTATGGACGATGACCAAACGATGCACAGAACAGCAATTAATTACAGCCTGTTTCAAGTATGAACAGCAATCAAGGCTTCTAATTTCAATTAAATGAGGACATCAATATTTAACAACAATCTTACAATTCAGGTGGTGTAAATAAAGAAGAATTAGGTCTCTCAGTACTGAAAAAAAAGTTTTCATATATGATTTGATGACAATGACTCTCCTTAATATGTTCCAACACAGAGGCAAGAGGAACTGCCAATTAATAATTATACCATTCTATTGTTGCAATATTATACTCTTCATTCATGCGCTATACTTCTCTCCACAATGCGACTCGTTCATTATCTCCTTCTTCTCCTCCTGACTACATGTTTTGGCTGTATATGGCCATCATCAGGTGTCTGTATTTGCCAGAACTGTTTCACTGTATAGCATGTGTTACTTCCATCGATCACATAAGCCCTATATACATGGAACAAAAACGTTACTAAGAGGCAAGGTGAAGAACACAGTCAAAGTGGCATACATGTTAATTGCACCAACATGATTGGGAACTACATATACATAGCACCCATGTTGCCGCAAAATTAATCCAAACGCAGTGATAACTGGATAAGAGGACAACAATGCCCAAGCAAAATACTGAAATTTTAATTAGGCTTTATATGATTATTAATGACTTTTAGTGATTTTTAATAGGGTACATTTATTTTAAGTATGTGATATGTGAAGTTGCACATACTAGACAGTGAAACAGTTTTAGCAAACAGGGACACTAGGCGATGGCTGTAAAGTAAAAAAAAAGTAAAGCTATCCCCATATCAGGTTGTGAAGACCCATAGGGTTGTGAGACATTGAGGTTCCCACATTGTCTAGACAATCGGCTCAAAGATGGCGGTAAGGTTGTCAGCCTTACGTGCCAGCCGCGCTTTACTCCCCAGGAAAATTATTTAATTAATTCCTGGTACTCATTTATGTTAGAGGCTGAGTAAACCCCAGGGCCTAGTGCGGCTAGAAGGATTAGGTCAACTGAAAAAAATCCAATGACCTCATCGGGACTTGAACCTGCACCCTTCTGGCGTGTAGCATAGCTCCTCAACCACTACGCCATCGTGTAGATTTGGCTCCATCACTATCACTCAGTACAGATATCTGGACATTCTGAGCAGAAGAAAGCTATGTAACTTGTCCATTACATGTCTCATGATTTGTAATGAAAAGATGTTTCCTAGCTAATTCATACTTTCCTAGACAGCACACAGGATCTGCAGAAACTGAAAACTGTTTTAGTGGAATGGAACTGAGAAGCACATACAATATCACTATATGTACATTGTTACTGATAATGCCAGAAACATGGTATCATCTCTCTCTACAATATAATGCATTTCTATACCTTATCTTGGCCACACATTGCAATTAGCTATAAATGATGCAAAGAAACTGTACCAAAAAGGAAGATCAAACATTGAAAATTACTGTCAGGGTTCAAACATGAGAAAAACTTGGTCGTATACAAAAGAAGATGGGAAAACCTGAACACAATCTCATGTAGGATGCTGACACTCAATGGAACAGAAGTTAGTTAGTTATTGGAGAGGGTGGGTTTCCCCATGCACTTAGACCTGTATTGGTCCATTGTGCTTCCCTCTATGATATTCTACCAGTCTCTATATCCTACCGGTACTGGTGCTTACCATCAGTCCCGCCCAGCCAGCGAGACTGGCTCTACTAGCTGAGAAGTATCTATAATGCTTCCCCCATCTACCAGAGGTATTAGAGACTGCTGTTGGGCGGGAAACGTCCATAATTTGGCTCAGTGACCTCCTTAGGAGATATGAGGTTCTTTTACGTGCTGTAAAGCTACGACATGGGACCCACGGCTTAAAGTCCCTCCCGGAGGACTTGTTCCCTGAACTTTTCCGCCCTTAAAAATTTGATGACCTCCGCCGGGTATTTGAACCTGCGTACTACGAGTCATGAGGTGGGAACATTACCTCTAGACTACGGAGGCCACTAATGGAACAGTAAGTATAACATGTTTAGTACACTTGAAGAACGGAGGGGACCAATTTCTGCTGAATTAGTTTGAGCAGCAAGATGAAATGTTTTAATAAAGATGAGCGGCAGATGGTAGGCGAAATGGTCAACATTTTACAACCTATCAACAGAGCATGCTGGGAATTAAGTTGAGAATCATAATCAACCCTCTCCATGGTAATTCCTGTAACAAGTAGAATACAAACACTGCTGGAGAATTACACAAAAATGACATTTGCAAAACGGTTGCTAAAAGCTTTCAAAGAGCTTCCAAAAACCAAATGCTCTAGCCATATTAATGGATCCTGCATTTTTATCAGAAGATGTCAAGTTGACAATAAATTTAATTGATAAAGAAATCAATGAGCATATTCTAGAGCCACAGTAACAAGAGAAGTAGAGAAAAGCTTTGAATCATTCTGCTCACTATTGACAAACTTGCTAAAATGAACAAACCTACTAAAAAAAAAAAACATATCAAGGATCAGATTAGCAAATGCTTAATGGAGTCTGTACTTCCTAGGCATGAAGACCCTTGTGTATGGTAGAGAGATAATGCCTGGCAGTACCGCTATCTTCAACATCCAGCTGAACATTATTTACCCACACCAGTCACACAAGTTGCTACTGGCAGACTTTCTCTGCTGCAGGAAACACTGTGACTGTATGTAGAGCAAATCTGGTTCTTCTTCATCACAGCATGAAGTAGAGTTTGAGTTTTTAAACACATTTTGGTAGCTAGTCCTTTAAACGAATCTCTTACAGCTAATTTAATTTTGATTCTTAATTGTACCTAAAAAGTTAGGCAAATTATTAAATCAATATGAAGACACACACACACATCCGACATTACAACACCCGCAGCCAAAAAGGGAACACACATCACGAGACATGATATACATGGAGTATAAGAGGAACGACTCCCATAGTGGAGGAACCATGCGCGGGTTTGAATTGGTACACATAAGATGAATATCTTAACAAGATTTTAGTGTATAAAAATTTATTATAATTGATGAATATTTTTAAATATATTTAAATAATTTTACAATGACATAATGGCAAGCAATGCAATAGATTAACGTAAATGGAGCACCTGATGATGGCACTATGTTGCCGAAACATGTTCTGAAATAACAGGTGAAATTGAGTGCACTACAAGATGGACACAGCATACATATCATGGACAAAAATCAGTGCAACAGGACGCTAAAATACAACATTATGAGTATACAAGCCTAATAATAGGTGATTTCTAACTAAAACTTGAGTTTGACTTGAAACTTGAGAATTTTAATACTGTTCAGTTTGAACCTGACTCAACTAAAAAAAACTCTTTCCACACACCTAATATTCTGAAGTTATTATTAGTAACATCAAATTGAGACAGATAAGAAGGGTAGAGAACTGAGGGATGAAAATGCATACAGCATATTGTGACATGTTGACCCATACCTCCCCAGCTGCACGTAGCGGTAACGTAGCGCTCGCGTAATAGGCGAGTAATCGCCCCGCGGTGACGTCACGAGCGGAGCCAAAGTGAGCCGAGCGGAGCCGACGTTAGCCGAGTCCCCGCAACCTTGAAGCTATGCAAAGCGAGTGAACAGCGGTGACGTCACCAAGGGGTAACAGCGTCCTAGGCTATACGCCACGTCACACTAGCAACAGCGAACGGAATAAAAGCCGGCTGAGCAGCAAGCGAGAGTCAGTGTGTTATCAACAGTGCTCAAGGTAGCAGCCTGCGAGTGTGCGATAACTAAGAAGTCAGCGAGCGGAAGACTTATTGTGTGCTTTCGAGACTTAGTGAGTGCTGTAGTACAGTTATACTTGGAGTGTGTAATTCAGGGAGATTTGTATAGCTCCCGCGCTATTAGTATGTGAAGATTTTGTTGTAGGGTTTGTAAACTGTCGAAACCCATAACATTGTGATAATTAATTGTAGCCGTTTCTTGTAGATTGTTGAATAAACCAATTAACGATCTCTACGGCATATTCAGTAACGAAACACGTTACAATATTAAGCAGAAAAATCTGGAACATCAGGAAGATAGGCACATATACCTAGAAGGTAATACTACAACAGATCTTAAAGAACTATGGTGTCAAGATGTGAACTGGGTTCTTTGGATGACCACAGGGTTCAATGACAGGCTATGGGGAACACAGAGTAGCAAACCTTCAGATTACATAGAAGGTAGAACATTGCTTGACTAGCTGAAGACTTATTAGCTTCTCCACATGAACTCTTCTCCATGGAATTAGTGTCACTCCACCCTGACAAGTCTGTACAGCTGCCATGCTGATACTGATTGCAAGGAATGACAGTAAAAAGGTAAGGTAAGAAAATTCATCTACTGGTTCAAAAAAGCAAGAAGGCTAAAAGGGAATTTGAAAATTACATTACTCACTTTATGGCCTTTATGCTTGCTCTTTCTTCTGCTTTCATGTTCTTCATATTTAACACCACTTGAACATGTAACATCATAGCTGCTAGCAGGAGTCATATGAATTCCTTCAACTTGTGAGTGGAACTGGAAGGATTTACTTTTATCATCATAATAATAGTATGAACCTGAGTTACCATCATAGTACAATCCGAGCTCCTGAAAAGTAAGAGCAATATGAAAAACAGTTATGACAGAAGATCCAAAATGCTGGTGTCCACCTATAAGATCACAGAATATCATAACCCAGATGATCACACAGTCTTATAAACTGTGCTTGGACATTGAGTTTATAACACACTTAGAGCCCTCAAAATCAGATCAGAAGAATTGCCGCAAAATCATTTGCTACAGGCTGAACAGTCTCAATTTGTCATGCTTACAGCACTGTAATAGTAGCCTGTGTTGTAATCATAGTACATTCCAGATGTCTCTTCATACACAAAACCTGTCAACTGCATGGCATTCTGGGCTGCTTCCTTCACTTGCTCTGCCAGACTCTGTTTTTCTTCTTCTTCCTTATTGCTCCAACTTTGTGTAGCTTCTAAATGGACTACATCTTTTTCTTCTGTTTGTGTTGCAACAGTACATTTTTTCCTCTTCTTTACCTTCTGAAAATAAAAGTAAAAGTAAAAAGCAAAGCTATTCCTGTAACAGGCCATGAAGGCCCATAGGGTTGTGAGACGTTGAGGATCCCATTACGTAGACAATCGACTCACAGATGGCAGTAAGGTTGTCAGCCTTATGTGCCGGCCGTGCTTTACTCCCCAGGAAAATTATTTAATTAATTCCTGGTAATAAAAGTAACAAAGTTAAAAGCAGATACACTTTAAGTACATTTATTGCCAGTTTTATGCACAAATCAGATCTGGCTATTCTTTGACCAGGGTCTGGGAACCTGCCAGTGGACAGAAGCTTG
The DNA here is from genome assembly GCF_002891405.2 of Cryptotermes secundus. Classification (NCBI taxonomy): domain Eukaryota; kingdom Metazoa; phylum Arthropoda; class Insecta; order Blattodea; family Kalotermitidae; genus Cryptotermes; species Cryptotermes secundus. Next base: position 270,562 of record NW_019731570.1, on the reverse strand, counting down.
AGGTTGTTTCTACATCAACACAATTTGGTAACAAACATTTTATGATCATCTCTGATTCTAATACAATTTGGCACACTGTTAAATATTATAACAAACTAATAAATACAGAATTATTGACCTTTACCAAAAGAAAATATAATAAAATCTTAAGTGCCCACACGCTAGCTAACAAAATCAAAACTAAAACAAGTAAAGAAATACTCCATACCATCAACAAAGAACCATACAACAAGAAATGGTCAGAAACATGAAAGCTTTGGGAAATTAACAGCAAGAAACCCAGAAAAGAAGCTGCTGCAAATTTTCGATTGAATACAGGACATGACTGCCTTGCAGCACATCTTTGTAAGATAGGAATATATAACAGAAGAATGTACACTGTGCAACTTGCCAGGATCATCTATGGGAAAAGAACACCTCCCTCAATGCCCTAATCTTAACAAGGAGATGCAACAAAGCAAGAACTTGAGTGCTCTCTATTGGGAAGCAGGTAGCAAATTGGGTTAAATGATCCCAAATGCAGCCATTGGAAACCAACTAACATCCACTAATTTCAGAGATCATGCATTTTAAAAATTTTAGTTTTTCTTTCGATTTTCCCTCATTTTGAATCCTTGAAGTTCTACAAACTTCAAAAAGCTAGGAACTTTTGAAAAACACCAAACCTAGTACAGTGCAGTTGCATTTTATGAGAGGATGCACTTCTGATGACCTCACATAATTCGCAACAAGTTTTCTCATAGTTTTGAAACATATACATAATAATTGCCATATTTGGGAGGATTTACATTATTTCAAACTTTGCACATGAGGTGAGACACTGTTAATATTTCTCACACTGTACTACTTAAAATTTGCAGAACATGTAACAACACTGCACTGATACTAATAGGAGTTGTGAAGCACAATAGACCACTGTAGGTCGCGGTGCAAGGGCCAAGGAGGCCTACCCCCATACATTCATTCAATGGGAGTGGTAGCTGTTCTAAATAGGAACAAACTATAACAAACAATGCCACCTCCCTTTCTAACCTCAGACCAATGTCATCTTGAAGATGAACCATTTTAGTTCATAAACCAGTTCTGAACTACCAAAATTCCACCCTGACACCAAGTTCAGATTTCAATTTGGGTTTCTTGATCTAATACAGGTCAAGCATTCCATTAAATGCGAAAATTATGGTGCTCCCCTTTGTTCTATAAATATGCATAATGCAGTCCGGTTAGCCAAGGCCAGCCACAAGGAACAAAGTGGCCAGCTGTGTTGTGTCATGAACAGTGGAGAATATATATACTTCAAACCGATTCAGAACAAAGTTTTATCAGATTTGGAATTAGACGCTGAAAAAGGATGTTTTTGCTTTTCTCGATTCTGTGGTAAATAACAGAATTGAGAACAGCACAAACATTAACTGGGAGAATATGCAAAACTATAAGTGACAAAAAGAAAATTAACATTTGTTTTGGGCCAATTTTGAGATTGGAAATTTAAGGCATTGCCTTAAGGTTTCGAGATTTGCGAAAAGTGTTTTACAGCCATTACATTAGTATGTCAACACCTGGACAGGCAACTAGGTTAAGAATGTTGGTGATCACCATTTATGTGTAATCACATAAGTAAGAAGCTCTGCTAACAGGGCCACTGGAGTATAATAATATTATCAAAGACGCAGCGATGAGGTACCATGGGCCCACCCACAACCGTAGGGGTAGCCAATGGAAACCTTCGACCCCGAAATTGAGGATGAAAGGGGGAGTTAACCTCCCTCTTTCGTCAACCGCCGATTCAGCAAGTTAATGATATAAATTGCTGAATTCAGGAGACATAGGGATCTGATCTTAAAACATAATATTCAGTTGTCAGCCGGAGGCTCTATTCAAAATGGGCCTTACGAGTGGAGGAAGTGGGCCTGCGTCTCTTATTTTCAAGTAAGTCACGTTTACTCATATAAGCCATGTAGTTAAATATTATTGTTGATAAAAGTGTTGTGGAAAATATCGAAAGCAAACTCCAGTGTGCTCGGCGAGCCCTTAGGGGAGAATAATTATGTAACATGTAATTGCCTAGGAAGATAGTCCGGCAATATGGCTGTAGTTATGGTGTATGTGTTAAGATTACTGGTGGTGTGTATGATACGCACATTTGCGTTATAGTTACGACTAATAATTTTTGTGATAAACATGGTATGTGGGCTTTTAATATGTATAACTTTATGGGCAGATTATTTTAAGGGAGAACATGAGGAAGCGTAGAATGAAGTAAAGACACTATGTAGTCCCGACTGAAGGTCGGTCTTGTTAATATTGTAAATAGTGTAAATAAGAGTGTAAATAGACAGGGTAGTTAGAGTAGGATGTACCGGGATTGTGATTCACCCCTCCATAATCACCTTTCCACAGCAGCCGAATGCAATGACAGATAAGGGAGCTATGACAATATGTCAGGGGGTAGTTCCCACCATAGAGATGACAGACGACAGGTAGAGGCGGGTCAGAGCCGGCACGCCCGCTCTATGCCAATAATAAGAGGTGACAAGGAGGAAAGGGCCAGCCAACAGAGAACGCTCGACTACCGCGCTACCGGCCCTTGGTACTTTTCACCAACCTTTGTACGATATAATAGATGGTGGCAGCTTTATGAGAGAAGGAAGCCCAGAAACAGGAGAATCCTAGCTGAGGGTAAGCCAGGATTATTGTGTTAACTCCTTACAGCGTAAGCTGTGGTGGCAAGGAGGGGTACCTCCACGCCCCCCTGCATCACGGCGTTACAACATTCGTCAGACAAAACAGTGCCACATCTAAGAGAAAGAAATTTTATAAGCAAGATTCCAGCAACTGCGAACCATAGAAACGGCGTGTTGTGTCAAAAACTGTGTACTGGTGTACTCCTGCATGTGACATGGGACCCTGTGTGGAATGTTTTCATGACTAACACACCCAGCTGAACTTCTTAGGTAATATGATACTATCATTCATCATTTTTATAGGTTTACTGTGCCAAAAAATAATTTTAAAGCAGTGTGAATCAATACACCGATTATATATACATTTCTGAACATAGTGTGAAAATTAGAAAAACAGAACTCCAGTTTTTGCAATTTATTACACTTTAAGTGAAATGTTGCACTCTCCGATTTAAATATTTAAATATCCTCCGTTATAGGAGTTGAGTAGAAATTTAAATTCCCGCCGGCGTTGAAGGGTTAAGCACTATGCCATGAAGATATGTGGGGGACTGGTGGTACACCACCATTCTTGACCTCAGCACTAGTTAAAAAGAGTTATGATATATATTCACAGGTCGAAACTAAATCCAGGACCCTAACTAGCCTCAATGAAGATTCTGGGAACAACAGCCCAGCCTTTCCCCCTTTAATTTCATTATATTCTACCAGTACTGAAACAGTCCCAGTCTTCCAGTCAGCCGACACCATATATTCATGGCCATAAAAGACGTTCAATACACGTTCTAAACTGCAATAAATGAAACACAGCAAACTGAAACTAAAATGAACATATTACAAACGAATGTTGCAAAACGAAAAAAGATGACTGACATAAAAACACGTTTGTGAAAGTGCATGTGAACGAGACTTACATGTTCTTTAAGTTGTTTACGTATTTTATCTAGCTTCGATTGCTGCCTATAAAGGAAACTCTGAAGGCGTTTAATAAATCTTACAACCTCCGGTAGTCTTTCTAATTCAGCTTCGCATGGACAAATACCAAAATCTGATGGAATATCACTATCACTTTCGCTGTCTCGACTTGCATCTTGTTCCACCATTTCTGACGCGAATTTAGAATCACTCATATAATTAATAAATAAATAAATAATTTACTTAAAACAATTTCACAGTTCATGTTCATTCCAATACAATGATTTTACAAACATTAAAATTCATAGAATATGCTTCACAACATATACGACAACAACCGAGTAAAACACAATCAATTAATTCCACGAAGTCCACGAATATCATTGGCTGTTGTATGGTCAGTGTAGGCAACACCAGAAAGACCAGAAATGTCTCAATCTTGAGGATCTTGAGGATCTTCTGCAGTCGGAATTGGAGTGTGTGTTTGGACTTACAAATTACTGAATTACATACGTGAAGCTGGTCATAAAAATGAAAATTAGTTTTAGCTTATTAGCGTTTTCACTGTTAAAAAATAGTAGGAAGGTAAGATTTAACAAACTGTTGGGTCATGTTCAAAATGAAATTACAATTTAGCTTATGTGGGCAGAAGTCAATTTGTACTACAGTTTAGGCTTGGATTGTATTAGCCTAGAAATACAGTAATATTGCTCTTAACTGATGAGCTTGTGAAGTGCAAATTGCGGTACAGGTTTATCAAAATGGAAATAACGTATCCAAACAAAAGCTAACTACATAGGAGTACTTGTGTACTATAAAGTGAGAACTTAAAACAAAGATGGAATTAGTGGGTCTTAAAACACATAATTTTTTATTCACACAGTATGGAACACAAGTCAAGCCTTCTGTTGAAATGGAAGATCAACTGATAGCTCTTATTAAAGCTGATGAAATGAAACCAAGAAAACATCCAGGTGTTATGAAAGCGAGAACAGTAGAAGTTCCAGCAGCGGTGGTTAGCACTATGAAAGTTATTATTAAGGGTAAGTACAAGAATATTGGTGATTTCAAGTATTCATAACACTTCAGTGCTAATGTGAATTCTCTTTTGGGGTGATGGCTTTCAAGTTGGACAAAATAAGGATCTTCAAACCAGCAATGCAGACCAAATCCACATGGTGCTATCACCCAGTACTAAATCTGTAGTATGAGGTTATTATTTCCCAACTAGTCATCCTGGATGTAATGTGCTATCAGTTTATTCAGAATCCAGAAACAGCTAGACTTATTTATCATGCTTCATAATTTTACTTTAATCATAGATGTGAACACATCATCTCACATTTGGTTCCTGGTATATGAAGAGTGTGAAAATCATTAAGTGATTTAAGACTAGAGAACAAAGATATCAAGATTGTGTTCCCTGTTGGTAGATCCACTGAGAAAACTGAAACATCAGCTTCAGATTCTCACTCCCTTGGCCTACTAGTAATCCCTTCCTTATCACAATGGTTTCTCTGCCTTACCTGGCACACTTTTGTTTTGTGGAGAAACCACAGTTCTGTCCTGTGTCTACACATGGCTGTGATGACTGGACCAAGCTGACACCAAGCTGACAGCAAGGGGACTGAGGTGGAAGGGATTAAGTGTTGCAGTTTTTTCTTATATGAATTTTAATAACATAACCAAACCTAACCTAATACTTGCAGCCTCCGTAGTCTAGGGGTAACGTTCCCACTTTATGACTCAAGATACGCGGGTTCAAACCCGGCGGAGGGAACAAGTCCTCTGGGAGGGACTTTAAGCCGTGTGTCCCGTGTTGTAGATTTACGTAAAAGATCCTCATGTCTCTAGAAGACCTCTGAGCAAAATTAGGCAAGTTTCCCGCCCAAGTAGTTTCCAATTCCTCTGGTAGATGGGGAAGTATCAGGGACAACTACCAGAGAGGCCGACCTCGCTGGCAGAACGGGGCTGATAGCGAGCACCAGTACTGGAAGGGCATGGCGAATAGTTAGAACAATTAAAGGGGGACGCACAATAGATCAACAAATGCTTGCAGTGCATGGGGAAACCCACCCCCTCCAAATAATAATAATAATTCAGTTCAATTCTTTATTATTTATGTGCCAAGTCAACAGCCGCAAGGCCAATTACAGACTTAGCACAGTGTAGATGAAAGTAATTACATGTAACATTATACAAACATTAGACAAACACTTTATAAGTCAAAAATAAATTACAGGAAATTTCTTGGGAAAACACAGTAANTTATTAAGTGTGTTAAGTTATTATTATTATTATTATTATTATTATTATTGTTATTGGAGGGGGTGGGTTTCCTCATGCACCACGACTAATGGTCTATTGTACGTCCCCCTTTGATATTCTACCAGTCACCATACCCTACCGGTACTGGTGTGTGCTATCAGCCCCGTTCAGCCAACGAGGTCGGCCCTCAGTACCTTGATACTTCCCCCATCTACCAGAGGCATTGGAAACTACTTGGGCGGAAAACTTTCCTAATTTTGCCTGTTGGCAAAATTAGGACTTGTTGCCTGAATTTTTCTGCCCTTAAAAATTCCACGACCTCCGCCGGGTTTGAACCCGCGTACCATGAGTCATGAGGTGGGAACGTTACCCCTAGACTATGGAGGCCGCATATGTCCCTACCCATTAGTCATTTCTTAAAAATTTCAGATGTTAGCACAATACAGAGCAGGTAAACTACCAATACAAACCCCCATAAAGCATCAATGGTTAGCCCTGTTCCCAATAACCAACAGCTCCAGTTCGTAACATCTGAACAGCATAATACAGTTACACAAACCATTCCATTCTTTGAACCAGATAGAGTTGCATGTTTGTAGCTTAGGGAATTTTCTGGTGTGGCATGATAAACCTGTTTCATTGTTATTGTAGGTGATCTGCACAAAATTTCTGAAGCGAGTTCGGCAGCTCTGTTGGATTTCCGTTATTCAGCACTTCCAGCCTCAGCATTGCCCTTATTGCTGTGTACCTTCTTGAATTTTATCCCAAACCTGCATTTTATTTCAGACAACCAACCATCTGTTGGTTACAAATTATGACCCAGCTGATTCCTCTGACTTTGTTTTTCAACATTGGACCACTGACATGTACACCCCGTCCAGTTACAATAGAGAATCACTGATTCAGGGCCTCTTTAACATCTGTATCCTCACCTTCATGCTTCCATTTTTGGGAACTTCCCCATTGTCCATGATGTAATGGCCCATCTCTCAGTTTCTCTTGCTGCTGCATAATGTGTGCAGTTGTAGATTTCAGCACTCCAGTTATCTTTGCCAGTTGGCAATCACTGGTGTTAGGTGGTTGGTTTCTAATTTTTTCAAGTACGGCATTTTTGTCAGTGAGTGTTACATATCTCCTAGGTATTTCTGTGGGGATCTGAAATTTTAAATGAAAAAATCGCTGCACATGCCACAGTAGACTCATAAACTCAGCCACTGCAAGACTGAGAGCATCTGTAGCTAGATGTTCATTTATACTGAGTCAGTGCCATTGATGACCAAGTAACCACAGATGCACCATGTGGCAGCTACTGGCCAAATTAAATGGTGTGGTGTCCAAAATATGTGAAACAAATTGTGGATATATTTTCGATTTGCCTTTGTTCTCCAGGATTTGCCCCAGTTAGCTGGTGACTGTTAACCAGAATCCACTGTGTGTGTGTGTATACATGTATACACATATATTCTTTAAAATATTGCATGTTGTTTATGATTTTGTTTTGTATTGTTAGACAAACCTGTGAGTGCTCTTCGAATGGAAGGAGAAAAACTGGAAAGATATTTGAAAGGCAGGCACCCACCTGTTGAGAAAGATCAAGTCACGTCCAAGGGAATTGAAATACAGCAACAGATTGAAGCTAAACGTAAGAACAGAACATTTTGAGTATCAAAGCTAAGTACAGTGGATCCTCGCTTAATGAGCACCTCTCATAATGAATAATTCGCATAACGAATAAAACAAATTGTAAAAAAATGACTCACTTAATGAGCGATGTTTCGCATAACGCGTGGCAAGAGAGGAAGTCCTAGACTGTGCGCTAGCTACATCAGCCTGTGTTTAACACTCGTTCTGCTAGCATCCTAGTGTCGCTTGTGATCACACATTTTTCCAAACTTGTATTCAGACATATTATTTGTGATTTTTTTGTGCAAAGTTTAATAACCCTTGCAAAATTGTCCCCGAAGACAAAGCCACAAAAAGACAGCCATAAGAGAATAAAAATAACCATAGAAATGAAACGTAAAATCATTGAAAAGCGAGAACAAGGTGTGAGCGTGGCTGATCCAGCATGCACATACAATTGGTCTACATCAGCGATTTGCACTATCCTCAAGAACAAGGACCAGATTAAGGAGATAGATGCTTCAAAGGGAGTGACAAGAATATCTATGCAACAGTTACGTATTCTTGATGATGTTGAAAGGTTGCTCCTCATATGGATAAACGAAAAGCAATTGCAAGGCGACACTATTAACGAGAACATCATTTGTGAGAAGGCAAAAGTGATTTTCGCCGACCTTGTTAAGAAGATGCCAGATCATCAACGGCTGAAGAAGAAGCATTTAAAGGAAGCCATGGGTGGTTTGAGAAGTTTAAGAGAAGAACCGGCATCCACAGCATTGTAAGGCATGGTGAAGCAGCAAGCTCCGACACAAACGTAGCAGAGAACTTCATCGTTGACTTCAAGAAGCTCATAGGTTCTGAGGGTTACCTGCCGCAACAGGTTTTTAATTGTGGCAAGACGGGTCTCTTCTGGAAAAAGATGCCGAAGTGAACCTATATAGCAGCAGAGGATAATGCATTGCCCGGCCATAAGCCAGTGAAAGACCATCTCACGCTGCTATTTTGTGCCAATGCAAGCGGCAGTTTGAAAATTAAACTGCTGCTTGTTTACCATTCAGAAACTCCATGAGCCTTCAAGAAGTGTAAAGTCCAGGAGAGCAGGGTAAATGTGATGTGGAGGTCCAACAACAAGGCTTGGGTGACATGTGATCTTTTTGCTGACTGGATCAATGAAGTGGTTGGTCCTTCTGTGAAAAAATATTTGCTTGAGATGAATCTGCCACTCCATGTCTTACTTGTTATGGACAATGCTACTGCCCATCCTCTAGACCTACAAGATGACCTTGAAGAATTTAAATTCATCAAGATCCAGTTTATGCCTCCCAACACCACTCCGTTACTCCAGCCTATGGACCAACAGGTTATTTCTAACTTTAAGAAGCTGTACACTAAAGCACTCTTCGAGCGTTGTTTTGAGGTGACTGAAGGGACCAATCTCACTCTCAGAGAGTTTTGGAAATATCACTTCTAAATCTTTGCCTGCCTCAAGATGATCGAAAAGGCGTGGGAAGGGGTTTGGTGCAATAAGAGAAATGCTGCAAGGATGGGAAACTGTTGCATTGTACATTGAGAAGGATCACCCTAATAAGGCAGTGGCTATGCCCGCTACAAATTTATTTAATGATAATGCTGCATCGCATTTTCACCAAATTTTGAAGCATCAGCAGAAACAAATGTCTCTAGACAGCTTTCTAGTAAAAAAGAATTAGATATGTATCATAAATAATAAACTAATTATTTCGATTTTTTTCTTTTCTGCAAATCAAATTTGCATTCCAGGTTGGTTCATTCTGCATAGAAGAAGAGATGAAGATGATTCATGCTCCTTAACAATGTATATATAATTTTCTTTGAATAAACGTTATACATAAAATTTTTTGAGTATTTTTTTCGGCATGGAATGCATTATCGTATTTTACATTAATTTATATGGGAAAAATTGTTTCGCTTAACGAGTGTTTCGTATTACGAGTAAGATTCTGGAAAGAATTATGCTCATTAAGCAAGGTTCCACTGTAACTCACCATGTGAGTTCAGGGTCATCCTTGAGCAGTTAACACGTATTCAGGTGATCTGGTAGTATGAAACTCACAACTTCATAATTGTATATAAGATTGATTTTAGTATTATGGTTTCATCTGTGCTAATCTCTCAGTGGTCAGCTTCAAGGTTANGGTCTGCGCTTTCGAAATCCTATAATTTTCTTCAACCTGGTTCGGAACTTGGCAACCAGCAAGTTGTGGTCAGAGTCAATGTCTGCCCCAGGAAGCGTCTTCACATCCTTCACACTGTAATAGGTGTTCAGGTAGTCAAAAATTGTTTGCATTTTGTGAAGTCTGAAGATTTAGATTTGTAAGATATGACCATTGATCCCTATCCTGAGCCACATGGAACGACTATCTCTGACATAGATTTTAAAATTATCTTCCCATCTACACATAGGTGTTATGAGTGGTCTCTTCCATTTAGGTTTTCTCACATACAATTGGTATGCATTTTTCATCTCTTACGTACATGGCACATGCCCAATCTATCAAATCCACCCTGATTTGATCAGCCATGCCATGACTCACTTATTTAGTTGCCAGCTTCCTACTGTGTCAGTCCAGGTTTGATAGCAGGTCATCCCGTGGAGGATTTGTGATGGACAAAGTGACACTGAGGCAGGTTTTCTCTGAGTACTTTGGTTTTCCCTGCCAAATCTTATTCAACCAGTGGCTTCATATGCATTTATCATCATACCATTGGTGCTGTGTAGTCTCAGTACTGCCAGTATTGCTAAATAACAAACTAAAAAAGGAATTGGTTTGATCACTCTAGTAATATACAAAATATAAGACCCCTCAGTAGTATATTTCTCTGGCCTCTTCTCACTTCATCCCTCTTAGGTCCAGATATTATCTTAAGCTTCCTGTTCTCAAACATATTTCAGCATGTAGACTGTTTCTGGGTAACGCTTGCAAAGAAACAGGTCTCCACAGCATTGAAGCAACACACAGCAATAGAGGTGTTTTCTACTGTGGTCTGTGCCGAAGAGTTATAAGCAGGACAAAATGAAGACAGGATATTTGTCAGATGGCTAGGATGTAAGCAGAGGACAATGTTAAGATCCATTTCCAGGAAACGGCTAGTGAATATTAAGAAGACTTTATATATACTGTAGTTACAGTGGTATTTGGAGCGTGTAATTCAGTGAGACTGTAATGGTTACTGTGTTAAAATCTGTAAAGAATATGAATTCTGAATATCCTGGTGTAATTGAACTTCTTCATTCTTAGGTCAAAGTATTTTCTCTGGCCCTTGGGCCTTAAATGCCCTCAATCTGTAGTCTTCCTTCTGAATAAGGGACCAAATGTCACATTCAAAACAAACAAGTGTAATAGTTTCTAATCCTAATTTTTGGAACAGAGTTGACAATAGAAGCTTCTGCGCAGGATTATAAGATTCATTGTGCGAGAATATTCTACTTATTTTGTTTATGCAGGAACAGAAATTGTTTGAATGTAATTGTACTTCTCTACATTTGAATGAAATTATGTGACTAGTTTTGTTTCTGATTTCTTTCAGTTGGTGTTGATTTATTGTCACTGTCAGAAGAACAAAAAGAAGCACTGAAGTCCAGATTCCAAAATCTTGTAATAAAACGCCTTAAACATATGTTGTATTCCTGGAAGCCAGTTGTATATAATGAACACAGTTCACTGCTGTATATGGTGTCAAGATTTGCGCCAGAGTATGCAGTCCTTCTGAAGATTTTAACGGAAGTGAAAACTCGAGAGCCAGACTTCCAGCCACACTCAATGTTTGACTTTGGATCGGGCGTAGGAACAGCAACATGGTGAGCTACTGTAGAAACAGTTGGTGTTGTTAGGGTTTGATATGTGAGTGGCATCTGAATGTCACACCATGCAAGTTGGAGCAAGTGGTAATACTGCTGACTTGTACTTGGGAGATGCCTGATTTGGACCTCAGATGGGACACTGTCCTGACACAGGTTTGTGGTTTTTCTCCTTACATCCATCCAGATGTCAGGATAGTACCTCTAATAAGACCAGAACATTCATTATTCACTTACCATCCAGGATAGCTCAGCTGGTATAGTGCGTAGGATACAGGCTCAATGACCAAGGAATCAGGATTCAAGGGCAAGAAACTTTTTTTTATTGTCCATAATTTCAAGACCAATTTCTCTGCAGTGGGTGCTGGAGAGACTTTCTCCAGGGGTATGGATGAATAAATAATGGATTGGCCACTGGCCCATCTAAACACACTAGAAAAATACCGTATACATAAAATGAATATAAAGATGGATTACACATGAATGACACATACATCTACACCTGTAACCTGATATTCAAGGCAATGCAAGAAGTGAACACCAGATAGCGACATAAATACATTATAAAAGAAAGAACCAGTCCAACTCGGCAAGTATTTGAAAACAAGACATGCAACGTAACACAACAGGAAGGAACACAACCCATCTGTTCTGGTGTTCATTTCCTAGCATCTAGCTATATGGACTTCCAGAAACACATCAGAAACTTACATTTTTGCTGATAATTGTTGTAACTGTAAGATATGCCCTTAGTTCCAAAATGATGCTGATTTCTAGGGCAGCTAGATCTGTGTGGGGAGATACAATACAAGAGCACTTCAATGTGGACTCTTCAGGAGAAATGAATGACTTGGCGAGTTTTTTGCTAAGAGGTGGGGATGAAGAAGCAGAGATGCCAATTAAAGCAGTGTTTTACCGACAGTTTCTGCCAGCCTCTCACATGGTATGTCTCTGTTATCAACATTATAGTTTCATATCCAATCTGACAGAATACAGGAGTGGAACAACTTTAATTCAGTAGTTCACCCAGCCTTAAGTATTTTTTGTAAGGCACATTTTTGCTGATACATTGTATATCCACTCTGTATACCTAGATGTATGGTCACTGAAAGAAAAATACCTGTATGGAAATGCAGCTGTGTATTAATGTCAGTTGTTTCTAGCTATAAAATCTAAGAAGCCTCCACACAATAGGAATGAATGTCATTTATGTCACTCTTAAGCTAGGAAGCATTGTATATTCATACAAGTTTGCTAGATGTCTGGCACTACTTTGTAGTGGCCCCATATGCCAAATCATTTGCCATTCCTTGAGTAGTAGAATCCGGTCTAGAAAACCAAGATTAACAGCCATGGGGATCCGTTGCACTGACCACGCTACACCCTCTATCCGCTAAAGTTGGCACTAACTTCGCCCACAAGCTGCAGTCGCTTGGTCGGTATAGTTTGCTTGTGGACTACAGGCCACGGAGTTTGTTTGAATAGTAGGAGTTGCACCATAATCTTTCCTTATCACAGCTATATCTCTGTTTCAGAAAGAGATAAAATGACATGTCCCTTTTCTCTTTGGAAGTATTACATACAGTTTGGCACACAGACTTACTTAGTCATGGAGCTGAGCCCTTCTTGAGGAGAGGCCACTTCTGCAGCTACTCAAGAATTTCCCAGCAATTTATGGAACCTGAAGGTTCATTACGGTGTTGACAAGAGCCCTCCACTGGTCCCTGTCCTGAGCCAGACCAATCCAGTCCATACCATCCCATCCTGTCTCTCTAAGATCCATTTTAATATTGTCCACCCACCTATGCCTTGGTCTTCCTCTTTCCTTCTGGCTTTCCCACCAATATCCTGTATGCATTCCTCATCTCCCCCATTCGTGCTACATTCCCTGCCCACGTCATCCTCCTTGACTTAATCATTCTAATTATTGATATATTGGGTTTTTGGACTTTATCAATTGTCCTGGTTTTTAAGATAACTAATTTTTATTGTGTTTTTATTAGTTATCTTAAAAACCAGGACGATGGATAAAGTCCAAAAACCCAGTATATCAGTGTGTTATACACCATCGTCAGAATCCTGTAGTAACTACTCACTCTAATTATACTTGGAGAAGAATACAAATTATGAAGCACCTCATTATGCAGTTTTCTCCAACCTCCTGTCACTTCATCTCTCTTCAGTCCAAATATTCTCCTCAACACCCTGTTCTCAAACACCCTCAGTCTTTGTTCCTCCCTTAATGTCAGAGACCCAAGTTTCATACCCATACAGAATCACAGGCAAAATTATAGTATTGATGGTTGACACATTTATAAAATCGATTAAAAAGAACCCAGTCAACATGCATGTTATTCCAGTTTTGCACCACTCTGGATTAGTTCTTGGATATTCTGTTAGAGGTTACCAGAAAGCGTATTACAGTTTTATTGCTGCATGTCAGTCAGTTAAGTGCATGGTGAATAATATCTGTCTGACGATTGAACAGAGCCAAAATTTGCATATGCTCCAGACTGACTTTGTACCCCAACTTATGGCAATGCAGATGCCTGTTGTCACTCAATGGTTTATGCAGAATGGTGCCAAGAGAGACACTGCTAATGTCATATTGGATTTTCTGAACATAATTTTTAGCCCTTATATCATGTCATGCTGTTATCCATAGCATCACAGTTGTGGACATTTTCAGCTGCCACTTAGCCCATACTTCGCTATGATTTCCTTTTATGGTGGTTCCTGAAGGAGGAGATGTTTCCATTAAACATCATAATGTTATGGAAATGAAAGCAATGATTATCCATCTGTGCACTGAACCTTACATGTATTGCCAGATCATCACAAATATGTGTGTTCAACTTCAAGAAGTTGTTAGACAAGATGGAGGTCATATTGAACAAGTGCTCTCCTCTCAAAATTTTAAACACCAAGCTCCAGAAACTCTATATCATATGAACAATAAATAGTTTTATTGTCAGATATTCAAATATGTTAACTATTCATGTGCCATCCTGTAGTAAGTTGTGCCTCTGATTTCAGATGTTCAGTTACAGAATTTTTGCGATAATGGAAATTATAAAACATGAGCATAAAATTTATGATGAAAACCATAAACTTGCCTGTGTGAAACTTTGGGATAAACACTACAATTTCTTTTTAAACACAGAATTCAAAACGACAGAAACTTAAGCCAGAAATATTTTTCTTAAGGAATAATTATTTGTTAACAAATTCAGATTCCATATATGCATGTGTTGATGACAGCAGAATATGTAGCTGGCCATTGGCTGACCTGTACACATCTCTCAGCAATGTAGGGGGGACAGCTGCAAGCGTAGTTGCTGTCCCATCTTATTTTACATTGTGCAATGTATTATACTTTGAAACATCTTTTAGGGTGCATCATACCTTGAGCAGGCAGCCTTATGGAAGTCCTGTGTGTTCAGTAATACTTCCAGTATGGCAGTTCCCATTATATGTTGAAATTAGAATGTAGTGACTTTCTCATAATAATGTTGTGGGATTGTTATCAATACTCCAATAGACAAACCACACGAAACTGTATGATTATATATATTGAATCGTTTAAAGTCAATATACAGACACAGAATATACGTATAATATTCAAGCATTGGCTGGCCCTCTAAGGGCAGTTCGTTCCACCGCAATTTCACTCCTCTGTAGTGGGCAGTCTTATGGCCATCTAGCTGGCCTGTCTGGGCGGTGATGCAGTGCTGCACGTGCCGGTAGGATTGACTGGCTTGGCCGGTTGCGGAAGATGCGTTCGCTGAAGGTTTGCGGCGACTATGCCAGTTACCCGGTCACAGAAGTGGAGTTGATGCCTCTGACTGTGTTACCGTTTCGAGTTGAACTGATTGCACCGTTGGCTCCCGGTCTTAAATACTGCCGGCCAGGAGGCGGAGCTAAAGTTGCAGTTGTCACGGTGGGCATCCATTGGGCAGTGCACGGAAAGGCGGGTCCACGGTGAAGTTTATAAATATATGTAGCTGGTATTTAAGTTGTAGTAGTTGGAGAGTTTATAAATTCCGTGGCTCTTTGGTCACAGCTGCCTGTTTGGCACTGTTCTGAAAGGGGTGATGGTTGTCTGCCAGACGCTGTGGGGATGCTCCCACAATGTAATGATCTGTGTCACTGTTTAATAATTGTGCACCATCCAAGATGTTTTACTCAGTACCTACCAGATTAGTAAAGAACTTCTATTGCAGTTGTGGATGGAGAAGATTATTGGAACACTTCTCAGCGTTAACATAGAAATCAGTAGAAAAATACAGTTTGCATTATGAAAGTTTACAGTGTGGACAGATTTTTAAGAATACATTTCTTCCGTAATGTGGGTACATCCTGTACTTGTTAATCATTTTGTTGGCTTTCCAGAAACTAAATTTTAGATATGTGTGAAAGTTACTTTACCTTCTGTTTTATGTAGTTCTTCCATAATGTGGGTACATCCTGTACTTGTTAATCATTTTGTTGGCTTTCCAGAAACTAAATTTAAGATATGTGTGAAAGTTACTTTACTTTCTGTTTTATGTAGTTTTGAAACTTTATGTTTTACTTTAAGACAGGAATGTTAATTGAAAATTTTGAAAGCAGAATTCAGAGATAATATTAATACCCAGCATGGTTGAACAAACCATAATATTAAGGAAGCATAAAGAGAAACTTTGCAACTTTTCTGAATGAGCAAGTTGGCTCAAGCTGTAATGCTTCTGATTTGTATTCTACAGGTGCTCGCTTCAAATTATGGCCAGATAAGTAATTTGACTCGAGCAATAATGCTTCTGACTTGTATATGTGAGGTGCCTGATTCAATTCTCAGCCGGACAATGAATAAGTTCACTCAAGCAATAATACTTCTGACAAGTCTGGGAGGTGTTAGACTGACTGTCCTCAATGAAGGTTCTTTGTGGTTTTCCTAAATCCCTCCAGGCATATTCCAAGATACTATCTACAATTAGGTCACAATCACTTTCTTCCATATTTTTTCAATTCTGTAGACTGAGACGTTAGGATAGTCCTTCACTTAGGCCATGGTTGCTTCCACATCCTTTCCAATTCATTATGCATTTCGATGATGAAGGTTAAAGAAGTTTTGTTATGTAACTGTGTAGGCTGGGGAGCCAGAATAGCTTAATTGCTGTAGTGACAGGCTACAGGCTATATGGCCAGGATTCAATTCCCAGTGGGGGCAAGAGATCTTTTTTCCTCCACCGCTTCTAGACAGGCTCTGGGTCCCACTGAGCCTCCTATTCAGTGGGTACCTGGGGCTCTTTCTCTAGGGGTATAGTGGCCAGGGCATAAAGCTGATCACTCACCACCATCTAGTGCCAAGGTAAAGAATGATGATGTACCTCTTCCCTCATATGTCTTCATGGAGTGGCGCTTAATTAAGCACAGGGACAACTTTACCTTTGTACCTTACTGTGTAGAGTGGTGCTTTTTTATGTAGATATTATACATTTAGTTTCTGTTCAGTGCATAAATACATGAAGTGTCTCTTATTATTATTATACTTTTTCAGTAAATTCAGAGTAACACTTATATGCAGATAGGTAACATTTGATAGTTTTACAGCTGAAGTATGATATTGTTATTACTGCCTACACACTTCTGGAACTTCCTTCTGCAAGAACTCGCTTAGAAACGATCCTCAATTTGTGGAACAAGACAAACAGATATTTGGTAATAGTGGAACAAGGCACAAATGCTGGATTCAAGGTGAGTATAGGGAGAAATTTGTTTTTCCTACAGTGAAACATATTTCATCCAATCTTGAACCACCAAAAGGGATAGTTGCAGGGAGTTGAAAGGCCTAATTCATTTTGGAACAAGTTAGTTTGACAGTGGTGTGATTAGGTTGAAACGGTTTGCTCTGATGCTACCCGATCAATTCAGTCAACACCTTGTCCACATCAGTTGCTTGGTATGAAGTTTTTAGATTGTTCACTAATGTAGGTACATTACTGTCAGCATAAGATANTTCTGTAATGTTAATAATGTATGTAACATCAAACTAACTTGTGAGTGACATGAAGCCATAAAATTGAAGTACAAAATACTCCCTCGTCATGTCATAATTGTTCTTAGGTTTCCAAGCACACTATACATGACACATGACTGGCAAGCGCTGACGTAACATGGCTGTGTGCGCATAGTGGTATAAACAGACTACATAACTGTATTAAACGTACATTCACGGAAAATCTCTTTCGGAATTTCGTTTCCATTATCTCATGTGGATTATTATGGGACCACGTATGCACATTTCGTAAATTATTTACACCGTCCCAGGTAAAAGACGCCTCATCACTGAATAAAATGATGCTTAACAGTTCGGGATGAGCTTTTATCCAGTGGGACAAATCCATAGGCTGAGCATGGTCGCCTGGTTCCAGATGTTGTACCCTTTGATCATGGTAAGGATACAACTCTTCATCATGTAAAGTTCGCCACACCTGCATACGTGATACGCCGATGCGAGAGGCCATTCTACGAGTGGACAGATGTGGACTTCTCTTAACCATCTCAAGAATGTTCTCTTGTGTGTTTATCATTCATACATCCTCCCTTTCAGAGTGCACAGAAACACTCGGAAGAGAACCAGTATCACGCAATGTCTGGTGAATTCGTGTAAATACACTTCGACATGTAATCCTTCGATCGGGAAAACGCCTTTGGTATTCTTCAACAGCAGCACATGCATTGCCACCGCAAAATCCACACACAAAATGCATATCACAATATTCCACGTTTGAAAACACCAAAGGCATTTCAGCAACTCTGCACAATTAACCTATCACCCATTCAAAACGTGTCCACGACGTATACTGAACGGAGCTTACGGCTAGTGTGAATCACCACACTCAAGGACAAACGTAGATAAGCCATGCCAGCTGACAGGTACAGTGCGTAGACTCGCCAGAAGACCACACTTTTCTCGGGCCATTATCTCCATAACCGTTCAACTTTGGACATAGGTGTTTTGGGTTATATCGGCATACTTTAACATAAGGAACACCCTCCCGAAGTTTGGCACAATCCTCCTGGGACACTCTGTATATGGTAACTGACTTAAACTTCCGGCTGACAACTACAACCTTGTCCTGATGAAAATTATAGAACATGACAGTAATTGGATAAATACTAAAATTTTTGTGAACACAAAATGCAATATAACAAAGTCAACTGAAACTGATTTTCTTTTAATAATTTATTATTCATTAAATTTTGATCACATATGAGCATCATAACAGGATATGTGGCAGGCCATAGACTAGCCTATATACATCAGAAATTTAGGAGGATGGCTGGTAGCTTGATTGCTGTCCTCATATTATTTTAGTGTGCAGTTTGCTCCTTTTATTTGAGATGCCTTCAAATGAAGGCATTTTTTTAAGTTTATTTTTGTGTACCTCATGTTATTTCTGATGTGTAAAACGTGTATTTTTATTAAAAATATTTCTTTGGGAATGCATCTCCACTTAGAGCATCAGTCAGTGGAAAAATAGAGTTAATATTATAGAATTACATGACATGGACAAATTTTCAAGACCCTGTCCCTTCTGTAAGATGGAGATGTGCTATTTAAATCCAGGAATCATGTGGAAAATTATTGAGGTACCGCATGATGTGTAGATTTGACTTTTCATGACTCTGCCTGAAATTGATATGAGAGCTATAAAAGGTAATCGATAATGTGCATAATATGGCAGGTGAAAATTTCAGCAAGTACTTTTATATGGGCTGACAAGTGTGGACACACAAATGTAGTATTGTAGTAATGGCTGGCAAGGGTCTAAATGCCACTTAAGATGATAATAAATTAAAAGTTAAAAGTAGCTCATCTTTCTCAAAATTCATCACAATTAATGATGTGAAATTTCTGAGCATTGTGAAGAAAACTGTCATTGGTATTGTAATTCTTAGTTCAAGAAGAGGAATCAGAGGGACAGTAATAATTGCAGAGTATATGTGGTCACAGTAATTGCAATGTCACTGCCGGTTTTAGATTTCAGAATTAGACAATGGTGCCGGTGCTTGGAGTGCACAGTTTTGTTTACATTATGTTTATTGATTGCCAGTTAAGGGGTATGGTATGAACAAAATTCAGCAGAATTTTATTTTTGTTTAACGAATGTCAAAAAAATGACTCATAAAATGTGCTGCCCCAGAAAGCCACTTTGTTAACCTTGGTTTTGTGGTATTGTGGTACTGTATACAGGAATAGAGATGGATGTACTCTGTAGTTATTTTATTATTATTGTTATTGTATTATTTTATATTTCTGAGGTAACAAATGAAGCAAGGGACTTCATACTGGAACTTGAGAGAAGAAACGATAGCCACACAGCGACTGTAGCTCATGTGTTCTCACCGGTGAGTATCACATTGTCAGTCAAATAACAACTGGTACTTTTGCAGCAAATGCCTTCAATTGTGGTGCATTCTGTCTACCTGCAAGATGAAAGAATGGAACCATCCATGGGGCAGAGCTTCTGTTACCATTGTTGGGATTGGGTTTGACAGAAGTGACCCTAAGGGTAACTCCTTGTTTGGACATTTAAATGGCTTCCTGCTACACATGAAGTGACCTATTATATCTGCACTGTGTTTCTCATGACCTGCCATTTTCATAAACTGTTAGCATGTGCATTTGGACAACAATGAATAGAAACACAAACTGCAGAGGAGTGCTTGTTAACCATAGTTACACTATCCAAATTTCCTGTTATCTGTAACATATCGTGCAAAAATTTCAAAAGGGCATTGCTGAAATTTTAAATTGAATTGAATTGAATTTATTTACATTCTATAAATCCTAAGCAGGTTAGTACCTTTGGATAGAGAACATGTCAAAAGGTTACATACATAAGTACAGGCAATTTTAGCTTAAAAATTAATATAACTTAATTTTACATCATTCTCTATTTACATTGAAGTATTCATCTAAAGAGTAGAAGGAATGAGCATGTAGATAATTCTTTAACTCTGATTTAAACTTTTTAGTATCATTGCCCAAGTTTTTAATACTTTGTGGCAGATTGTTGAACACTTTTATGCCAGTAAAGTAGACTCCTTTTTGATATACTGATAAAGTTGATGAGGGTAGGTGGAAGTTATATTTTTGTCTAGTATTCATGTTATAGACATCAGAATTTAATTTGAATTTATCTTTGTTGTAAACAACAAATAGGAGAAGCGATAATATGTATTGCGATTGAAGCGGTAGAATTTTTAATTTCTTAAATAATTCTCTACATGAATCTCTACTTCTACATCCTGTAATGATTCTTATTATATTCTTTTGTATTTTAAAAATTATTACACTATGTGAAGAGTTCCCCCAAAATATTAATCCATAGTTCATAATAGAATGAAAGTAGGCATGGTAAACCATCTTCAATGTTTCCTGTGACATAAAAGGCTTAATTGATCTCATCGCATAGCAAGCTGCATTTAATTTAGGTATAATTTGTTCAATATGTATTTTCCAAGACAGTGTACTGTCTACATGTATTCCAAGGAATTTTGTATCAAGTACTTTACAGATTAATTTGTTGGCATAACTGATGTCCAGATCAATTTGGTGGTTGTTTTTAGTTGTGAATGATATGTAATGTGTGCCAGAACTCCCCCACATGATATATTCAAGAAAGCATTGGCTACCACCATGACTAATGTGACCTGGCATCACTGACAAAATTCATGACTTGGGTTCTGGTGAAAGTGACTCGTGGCAATTGGGTACATCTGCTGTATGTATATAGGCCTGCTTTTATAACTGTGACATATATATTTATTTTCTTCACTATGTTTCCCAAATGAAATACAAAGTTTTTCCGCTCAAGATTGTCAGTCATAATTAAATCAAGGAGGTTGAGATGAACCAGACCCATAGCATATATTTGTTGGCAAATGTGTATATAATATTGTTTGGAAAGTCTTGTGGAAAAAAGCCACTTTCAAGACCACAGTATAGATAGGAGATATTTTTCCCAAGGGAAATCATGACCATTTCTTCATTATCATTGCATAGCACAGTCAGAATTTCATCAATATATTTTGTAAAAGAGGCATTTCTACACTGTCCTTAGTGATTAACTTCAGATTTCTGCCATAACAAGGAATTTCTTGATCAACTGAACATGTGACATCTGATTATGTGACTTGTATAATTTTGTATATGTATCTTGATATACATATCTCTTTTCAAAGGACCCATTTTCACATCCTAGGTTTGTTACCTGTATGGATATATGGAAAATAAAGGATATGAATGAAGTACTGATGTTAACAGGTGAGATATTCTACTAACATGTTCTCATGTTGTGGTTCTTTTTAAAGTTTACAGTGTTGTTGTATGTTTCAGTGTCCACATGACCTACCTTGTCCTAGGCTTACACATGATAAAACGCCTTGTAATTTTGAAGTGTCATATATACCATTACCTTTTCAAGGAAGATGTGATGCAAAGAAGGAAAGATATTCATATGTGGTTTTAAAAAAAGGTAAAGCTATTTCAGTGTGAAGAAAGACACTGGTATAATAGTATAAATGAGAATAAGGATCAATTTATTAAATTGTGTGACCATCTGATGCCTCTAATAATTCTAAAATAATGTCCAAATATAATTTTTATTAAAAAGCCATTTTAAAACTTTATCTTTGTTATCCAGCCATTATAATTCAAGTTGCACCATAATAAAATTACCTTACCTGTGAAACATTACTCTCCTTATAGAAACAGACTATCTTTTTCCCAGATTTTATAAAAAGGCAGTTGCACTACAGTTTGTAATTATAGACCCATTTGTTTATTCAGCAATGCATCCAAGTTATTTAATGTATTGTGATGTATAGACCAATTGCTATGCAACGACTTGGTAAAGACATTCTTGTGCAAGCATACACATTCCACAAGAGGATGTCCATGGCTAGGCAAGAAATCGTAAACAAGCCTGCAACAATAGAGAGGCTGTTTTCTGTGTGGTCCTTGTAAAATGGTTATAAAGTATTGTTCAACAGAACAGAACAGTAGTCGAGTTGTAAGTGAAGGGTTGAGCTCTTTGAGGCACCAGCCTGCTGAGATATGGACTTGGGAGCAGAGGAATTGAATTGAGTTGGGTCTTTGGAATTGATAGCTACAGAATAATGGCAAGAAATGAGTTAGGCTATGAAAAGAAGACTTCATGTGTGATTTGAACTGACAATGAGAGTGTTATAAATTCATTGCCAGGATATGACTAATGAAGACTGAGAACCCTAGTGCGTGTGTAACGGTGAACTGGAAAGTGTGTAGATCAGCAACAGCGCTGTATTGCATGTAGTCCTGAGTTGTGAGTGTATAAATGGGCCTTTTTGTTATGCACACATTCCCTTGCATATCCATATAAAGTACACATTCACACATTGAAGTTATTTTTCAGAAAAGGAACAAGCTGAAACTTGAAACCTTGTCATAAATTTATACCAGAATCTTGTCCTTATTTTCCACATGGGTATCATGTGAAAACCAGTTTAAATGAGTACCTCTCACAAGACAGTGCAACAGAAGAAGTAATGTGACTGATTGGATGTTTAATACAACAGTTGGGACTCAGGATTATGATCAGCGGGCACATAATGCAAAACTTGCATTACACTAGCTGTTCAGTGATTTTCTAGATAAATTTTGAAGTGAAATTGCAAAGTATGTAGGCTGTTGACTACAACATGAGCCCTCACACATCACTTAAAGCTAATGCAAGGAGTGTATGTCCCGCCTGTTAGATCAGCCAAACTGTTTGTGGAAGACTGAGAGCTAATTACCTCTTATGGTTAAAGTATGCAGCCAGTTGCTTTACTAAATAAGCTGTCACATAACCATGTAGAAGTGAACATTGGTTTATATAAAACAAGGGCACAATTTTTTAAGTGCTTAGTGATAACACAGATTTCAGTAATTCCTGTAATGTCTCTGTGTGAAGGCCCCAGACCAGACAGTGATGTTCAGTGGCCAAGAATTGTAAGGAAACCACTTGTTCGTAAGAAGCACACCATCTGCAGGATGTGTGTTGCTGGAGGGAAACTGCAAGAGATCATCTTCACTGCGTCCAAACATGGGAAGTAAGTTTCATTATCTTTCTAAGTGTTACCTGGTAGGGCAGCACCATAGCTCAAGCGGTTAGTCACTGGCTTCCCACCGTGGCATCTTCATTCCACCAATTGCTCCACAATCATATCATCTGGGGCTGGTACAATAGGCTAGAAGTGGCCGCAGTACAAGTCCAACCCCATTAGCAATAAAAAAAATGTTATCTGGTCACTTGGGTTGTTTGAACAGGACTGGTTATGTAGTACCAAGTGCAACTTGCAGCAGGTGAAATAATTTCAGAATAGAAAGTTATTGGTGTTTATTAGGTATATGTGAGAATGAGGATTTTAATTTAAAATGAAATGAAAAATATTCTCTACTGTTTAAGTTACTTCACTGTAATCACAGTTTATAACATTAGCTTTTTTAACCCTTTTGATATCAGGACCTTTTTAATGAAAAATATTAAAAAAAATCTTGTTTAAAAATTAATTCTAGGGTCATGTCTTTTTTTACCATAGGCAGAGAGAGAGATTTTCTTAACAAGTTGATTCGTGCTAGCGTTGCCAGTCATTACAGTTGTGATGGATCAGGTAGTTTGTGATCTATAGAAAGCAGCAGCCAACTGAAGTTTGAGACTCAACAGTCAATATTCAGCTGAGGTATTTTTTTCTTGACTAAAACTAATAAAGTTGACACACATGCCTGCCATTTACCAACTGACTGACTTCATGGAGCTGAGCCCTTCATTAGAAGCCTCCAATCACGCAGGTTATCAAGAATTTCCCAATATTTTGTGGAACCCAAAGGTTCATTACCATGTTCTCAAGAGCCCTCCACTGCTCCCCATCTTGAGCCAGATGAATCCAGTCCAAACCACCCCATCCTATCTAAGATCCATTTTAATATTATCCACCCACCTACATCTTGGTCTTCCTATTAATCTCTTTCCTTCTAGCTTTCCCACCAATATCCTGTATGCATTCCTCTTCTCCCCTATTTGTGCTACATGCCCCGCCCATCTCGTCATTCTAATTATACTAATGTGAAGCGTACAAGTTATGAAACTGGTCAATATGCTGTTTTCTCCAACCTCCCATCACTTCATTCCTCTTCTGTCCAAATATTCTCCTCAGCACCCTGTTCTTAAATACTCAGTCTATCAGAATTACTTGGTTTTTGGACTTTGTCCATCATCCAGTATTGTAGAAACCAGAAAACACAACATTTTGGAAACTGGATTCATTTCTGTCATCAGGTCCTGGGGGGTGGACGACGAGACACCTACTGGATGGAGTTGATAACCTTTTATAATCTCAGCTGAGGTTTTTTCATACCTCATTAATTATTTTATAAATTAATTTGATATTATTGATTATGAATTGTATTTATTTGCATATGCAAAGCTAATTTAACTGCTTAGCAAAGAGAATGTTTTGTCATAATTGTATGCAGTAAGTCTTATGAGACGACAAACAGTTTTTAATATGATTTTGCATAATTCCAATTTAGTGAAAACCTCAAGTTAATTCTAAGAAAACCCAATTTTCCCAGAGATTCATTGAACAGGGATTTGATTGTATATTTAAAAATCTTAATTCCAAATGTGTAAGTTGTCTTTCTTTCCTCAGAATTCCATATTGGTGTGCACGATCAAGTAACTGGGGTGATTTGTTGCCAATGACAGTGAAGGATGTAAATGGCAAAGAATGAATCGGTAAAGACACCTTCAGCAGCATTCATATGTGGAAGATACAGGATAGGAGTAGCTAATTTGTGACTGATTGATTGTCTTGTAGTTACTTCAGCTGCTCTGGTCATTTGTAACTATAAAGACACCAGACAATTCAAATAAAAACCATGGCTTATACTTCTTCAGTTTTAATAACCTAGATTCTCTTTGGCTGAAATTTTTGTATTCTCTCTAATACTTTCCCAAGCTTAGTCATCTAAGTTTTCCAAGTTGTGAACCTATTTGAAATTTTCACCTGATATTGATTTTACCCTCTGCCTCATCTCCAAATTTTTTCATTGGTCATTTACTTACTTGTAGTCTCTCCCTAACTTTTGCCACCATCAGATAATGAACAGCATCACAGTATGCTCCCCTGGAAGATCAGACATCAAGTACACTTGAATTCTGTCATATCTGTGGCATATTTGCTCAAAGCAAGTGCTGTGAAGCCAGCAGAGACAGCCATTGCTAGGGAATGACTTTGAAAACACACCTATAGCTAGACAACAGCTTCATAAGCATGCAACAGTACCAGAGCCATCACTAAGCAATGTGCCCATGCCACAATGGAGGATCTGTTGGAAGTGGTGTTTTCTGCCAATAGCAGTGAGTTGAGAGAGGGTCTGCAGGCAGTCAGTTGAGAGTTGCTGGTAGCTGAAACCAGGGACAGTTTGGGAAGCTAGAGGAAGGGGATTGACCACCAATGGATGCCATTACCAAGCAGTGCAGTGAAGACAGTGACTGAAAACACTAGTCTGTGTGTGATAGTGATTTGTAAAGTGTAAGTCACAAGTTGTTTAAGTGTTCAATAAATCTGATTGCCAAACCAGACCCTGTCTGTTGTCATTCAAACATGTGACAATATGGTTGATCTGCTTGCATGTCTTTCTATTAGGAGATGTCTAAGTAAATTTATGAATGTATGAGAGAACCACAAATTCCACAAAAAACAATTTACAGAACAGTACAGAATAAACTGAGGGGAAAAACATTGATAGGATGAGCTCTGGCAGGTTTTCAGTAAAATCTTAAAATGTCAACCAAAA
Source organism: Cryptotermes secundus (assembly GCF_002891405.2). NCBI lineage: Eukaryota > Metazoa > Arthropoda > Insecta > Blattodea > Kalotermitidae > Cryptotermes > Cryptotermes secundus. The sequence goes on along the minus strand of NW_019731570.1, from coordinate 244,362 downwards.
GGAAAACGAAGTTTGTTAAGACTTCTCAAACAGTGGAAGGATTCAGGTTTGTAATATTCATAACAGGTCTCTGGAGGTCTGATGATGATGATGAGGAGGAGGAGGAGAATGACAATGACAACAATGATGATGATAAATGATACACACTCCATCCCAAGTGCAAACAATATATGTTATATGTCTTTGATCTTGTTCTTTTCTACACTACATGTTTCGGCCTCTATCGGCCATCATCAGGTGTATACTCTTAACGTTGCTGCCACACTGAAACCCAGTCTAAAATTTAACATTTAAAAAACACATTGTTATTTTTGTCGTATTATCAGCATCTACCTCGTTGATATGTGTCTGGTATGTAGATTATATTGCACACGTCAAATTTTCCTGTAGTAGCACTATAAAATCTTTAGTTATGATTTTAAAACCCTTTAAAATTTTCTCTAAATTTTAAATTTAGAATTTAAATTTGTTAGGGTTACTCGCCCTATGTCTAAAGTGCTGGAGCGGCTAGTTCTTGTTCCACACTGTACAGATGTTATTCTGTGTGGTCTTCCTGTGTGCGTGCCGCTGCTTGTCTTTACT
>NW_019731570.1:189047-243682 GCF_002891405.2 Cryptotermes secundus | reverse complement strand
CATTTATCGTGTAGAGTGCAACAGGATGCTGAGATATAATGATGATGATAAAGTGTAGAGCTGTCTGGCTTAGCCATGTTTAATGTGATCATTTTGTGTGTGTGTATATGCTTAAGTGTGCACGGTTGTGCTCGGTGTAAAATTCACAGTGACTAACATGATCAGTGTGGCCAAAATCATGTGTTATATTGCAAATAGGAATTCCAAGATAATAAGACACACTATATTTTAGATAATTTATATAGACCTGAAAAATATTCACATTCTTCTGGCATGAACAGTTGTTGCTGTGTTTTGCAAGAGCCCACCACTGATCCCTATTTTGAAGCAGATGAACCCAGCCCTCTACAGTTTAATAATACCCTCCTGTCTACTCAAAGGTCTCCCAATTGGTCTCTTCCAGTCTGGCCTTTGACTCAAACCTGTATGTATTTCTCATCTTCTCGATGTGTACTACATGGCCTATCCATAACATTCTGGTTTTGATGATCAACCTAATGGTATTTGGCAAAGAAGGCAAAATGTGGTTTAAATGCATGTATTTATGATTTGTTTCAATGGGACTGTCAGCATCTCATACATTGTAGCATGATATGGTAAGATAATCAATGAATAGTGAATTGGAAAGGATGTGACAGGAAGCAGTCATGGCCTGATTTGAGGTACAGTCCCAGCATTTGCCTGGAGGGACAGAGGAAAACCACAGAGCACCTCAATAGGGGTAGATGGTGTCCTGGCAGAGACTCAAATTGAGCAGCTTCTGAATACAAATCAGAAGTGTTACCATTTTCTTGACAGTTTGAAGTGAATCAATAAAAATAAATGACATTTTAATAACCAAACACAGTTACATAAATTAGTCACCAAGTTAGTGAACCATCCAAGGATCACAGCTAGTGGGGTGATGGAACCAACATAAAGTGAGGTAAAATGCTATCCCTTTGTCAGGCCATGGAGGCCCATAAGGTTGTGAAATGTCGAGGCTCCCACATTTTCTAGAGAGTTGGCTCACAGATGGCTGTGAGGTAGCATAAAATGAGGACTTCAAAATTAAAAAAGTAGTTTATTATATATTTTCTTTCATGTCAATAGCCAGTCATGCAAGACAAATTCAGTCTTCAGATTTAAGTGATACCAAGAAATAAAATACTTCTGATGATTTATTTCAGTGTTTTCTTTCTCAGTGACTGTGTTTATGAACTGTATGGTGAGAGAATTGTCAGCTCTGCTTCCATTTTAAAATATCTGTAGAATGAGATTTGATGTTCTCATGGCAGGAAATATTAAGATGACAGTCATTTGTGACATGTTGCTGTGTAGGTCACAGGGTTCTTGCTGCCTTCATGTTCAGGGTAAAAACCAAGGGAGCAAATTTCTCCAAAATAATGCTTGTCTAGCAAAATACATAGCAGCACATCCCATAAGACTGCAATCTTAATCTGTAGACTCATCTCAGAGCTTCTCATAAATTGCTGAGCCATTCAGGCAGAAGAGTATGATACTCCTTCCACCTAGACTGGCTGTCAAGATTCGCATTTCTAACAGACAAGCCTAACAAATTTACAATAAAACTTACCCGGATTACAACAGGTGCTGGAAATGCTCTCTGTTGTTGTTAAGAGAATGTCCAAGCCTTGGACAGATTCCTTCATTAATGGGGTGGGAAAGATTGATGTTCTTAGTGCTGATTTAAGAAAAATTGAGTGAAATCTATATACATTTGAACATTTGCCTCAATTCTGATAGCATCCCCAATCTGTGTGGCCCAACAAGATGGCAGAAGCTTCAGACTTGTTCATATCTGCAACGATTTGCTTAAAGCTCTGACATTATTGTACTCTATATTGCAGTGATCTGCTTCATCTAGAAAATGAGCAAACAGTAATCCTCCCCTGGCTGAAGCCCAAACATGTACTTTTGAATTATGTACTTGTTGGGAGGAAAGGGACATTATTTTACAATAAAAATTAAACCTTCCATTGAAAATGTCATGTTCTACACATTGTGGTTTTGTTAATTGCAAACACATTGCCAATACGTTTTCTAGTAGTTTTCTTGAAAATGAGTACCAGTATCTTTCTTCCCAAAAATTAACACTGATTTTACACTTTTTACTTACTTACTTGCTTTCCACAGGTGTAACATAGCCAGGGTGTGAAGCTGACCACTCACCTCCTACTGGTGCCAAGGTCAAGAAAACGTGGATCTATACGTCCACTCCCCCATATGACTTCTTGGTGTAATGCTTAATTAGTTAAGCACAGGGGCAGCTTTACTTTAACTTTACCTAGCTATTGCTTACACAGATTATACGTGGTAGAGTCATTAAGTTCGTGGAATGTGGTTTTATTTTATCATATTACAAGGTATTCACATACACTTATGCAGATCCACATTGGCCCTCAAAATAGTTGCTGTTGGCCGCTATGCAAGTCTGCCAACGTTGATAAAGCTGTCAAAAACATTGCTGAAACATATTGGCAGTAAATTCCCATGCGACACTTTGTGGTCATTCCACACAGTTATTGACTGTGGTAGTATATGTTTCACATGTGTATGTTCTTGCTGTAATATAAGATGAACCTATGATCCACACACTCATCACAAACCCATAAGGTGTGTGTGTAGAAAGTATAAGTTAAAAGCCATACACTCTTAGCTTCTTCAGTAATTGTTTTCATGCTGACCTTGTTCTCAGGAACAGAGGACGTTGTACATATTGGTAAAGTGACTCACAGGCTGCAGAATCATTCTGAACATTTTAAAATATCCAAACACTGATTCTGGGAATCTCAAGTTATGTTGCACTATTTTTGAATGAATCATTAAAGTTGATGATGCTTAGCAAATAAATTTGGTTAGTTCCAGTTTTGAAATTGCTAGTGAACTATAGTTCTCCTAACGACTTCTTTCACAACAAAATGTTAGGTTCTGAAACAAACAAAAGTTCACTTATGTTTAGAAGATCGTGCGTCCATACGGTTGTGGTTTCTTGAGGGCTGATCGCAAGGGATAGTCATGTTGGTTTGGCTCATGCTTTACTGGGCGTCCCAGTGGGGGACTGTAGTCTGGTTGGGGTATGGGCAGAGGCGCCACTGGTGCCACTGGAGTAGATACTGGTGTTGCAACACGAGGGAGTATTTTAGTGGACTCTGGAGTACCATAAAGTGAATGGGGCCAGTTGTTTTCAGCGAATTGCCAAGGGTTTCGCTGCTTTTGACCCACTGTTGGAGACTGAATGTCCCACGCTGATATTGGCTCTTGCTGGAATGATGGGTTTTGCCTGAAAAAATAAATCAGATTGCTCTATTCACTGATTGCTCCAGCTATGCAATATCAATGCTGAAAGGTTTGAAGGCAGTGTAGGGGTACAACACTTATAAGTAGGCCTCTACTCCCCACCTCTCTTGCACAAGCTCTCTCTGGTGTCATAAATGAGGTTCAGAGAAATTAGTCAATGAGGTAAAATAATTTAATCTGATGTGGAAATGTCCCTTTCTCATTCATAAATTCATGGAGCAAAAATATTCCATCTATACAATGTGGAGGTCATTACTGCATTCACAGGAGGTCTGCACTGAACTGTTCTCAGACACACAAAACCATTCCAATCTGATTTCCTTAAGATCCAGCTTAAAATTCCTCCCACCTTTACCTAGGTCTCCCAAATGGTCTCTTCCTTTCAGTTGTTCCAACCATAACTATGTATGCATTTCTCATCTCTGCCTTGCAGACTACATGTTCCACCCAGCTCATCCTCATTTTCCCAGCAATATCTAATGAAGAATACAAATTAAGAAGTTTGTGAGTATGCAATTTTTACACCTTTCTGTTCTCAATTAGGTTCAGATATTCTGCTCTGCATCCCTTCTCTAACATCTGGTATGAAGGAAGTGTCACAGTATTTCAAATTGAGGCACTGTAAGACTACTTTTAAAATCTAATTTTCTTAATTTGTTAACAGGCTGAAATGACCGTTGTGGTTAAATCCAGTTTAAACCCTTATTTGGTTAAGAGGAGTTACAAATATTTGGGGCTAGACACACTGTGTGGTAAAGATGGATGTAGCATATCTTAGTCCGGGTAGAAATCTGCAATTTGAGCCTGTGCAAAGGACTGTGTAAAAAGAAACTATATAGGAGACTTCAGCCAGGCAACTTTGAAGTCCTTGAGGCATCAAGAATAATGTTGAATCTGGTCTGGGAATGTCAACAGGAAATTTGTGCCCCATCCAGTAGGAACAAGGTAACACTACCCTGTGTCCCTGGCCACACTGGAATTCTGGGCAATGAGGATGGAGATGCCTTGGCTAGAATTGGATTGAGAAGTTAATTTCATTGTTGGGCCCTGCCATAGCTCAAGCAGTTAGTAGCTGGCTTCCCACCATGGCGACCCGGGTTTGATCCCAGGTCTGGTCAAGTGGAATTTGTGGCGGACAAAGTAGTGCTGGGGCAGGTTTTCCCTGCCAATCTCCATTCCATCAATTGCTCCACAATCACCCTCACCTATCATCTGGGGCTGGTAAAATAGGCCAGAAGTGGCTGCAGTACAAGGGATTTAGTCCCACCCCACTAGCATAAAAAAAATGTCTTTGTCCCAAACTGCAATTCCAAACTCACTGTGTGTTGGTAGGCTTAAGATTAAGGAGTGTCTAATAAAAAACACTCCAAACATTGGGCTGCCACACAGATATGAGACAGTTGAAGCTCTTTGTTGAAGGGCCTTTAATAATGTGCTTGGACAAGGAACATTGTGTGCTGGTCGTTTGGCACTAGAGCTGGTCTGGATGCTGTCGAGGAGAGAAGAATCTCATGTCCCCCCCAAGGTAATCTTGGATATCTGCATGTAGCCTAATAATCTGTATATGTTGGTGTGTAAGGGACAGGGTTAAGAATATATAACTCACTCTTTATATGTGGCTTGAGCCATTTTGACAAAAGGGCTCTAGAAACCCATATCATATAAAATAGATGTTACATCATATGCAGAATTGATGCCACACTGTAATTACAGAAGACCAGTTTATGGTGCTATGACCACTGCTTCAGTTGCATATGAAATACAGGGTGCATCAGAAAGAATGGATGGATATCACAGGGCAATAAAATTGGTAAGGCTTCATCAAATCCAAATTTTATTGTTACCATCAGATTCGCCAATACTTGCAGTTTATTTGTGGAGTACAATATTATCCATATGACGTCCTTGGCTTCTGATACAGATGTTGAGGCGTTTTCTGAAGTTATTCTTCACTCTCGCGGTCATATCTGGTGGAATCGCCGCAATTTCTTCTTGAATCGCTGTCTTCAGCTCGTCCAGTGTATGTAATTGATGTTTATAAACTTCTGCCTTCAAATGGCCCCAAAGGAAGAATTGCAGGGCTCAAGATCAGGTGAACGTGCGGGCCAAGGAATGTCACTGCGATGCAAAATGACTTTAGGTTCACCCTAGGTTGAACCTGTGGCACGAAATGAAGCCACCCACCACAAAATTGTGTTCTGAGTTGGGATCCTATTGCGACGTCCGAGCCGAAATGAGTGCTGAAGGCTCATTGAGTGGCGATCACAGACTCTCTATTTTCCAAAAACGTCTCTACGACGAACACATGCTGTGCACCCGATTACTCCTTGTTACCAATTGAAACTGCATTCTCCCACCGACCCAACAGTTGCCCCCCCCCACTCTACATTCCCCCCGTCGCAGCGTAACGGTCGCTTGAAATCCAACTATCCTTTCTGACGCACCCTGTACTACAGTAGAATTCTGAAAGACATATGATGTGGTGGTATAACCATTAAAATTGATGTGGAGAAAGTGTCCACTACCAACATTCAGATGAGTTAATATTTAGTTTTACTATTAAGTTTATTTTTTTTCATTAGCAGATAGTGGCACATAACCACAGCATTTTAATTGAAACAGCAGCAGCCAGTCAACCATTCTTGCCTTAATGCCTCAGTATTTATTTGACTGAATGTCATGGTTGAAATGTTAACACTCCTTTGCATTCTGAGCGTTGCCTGTTTGAATCTTGACCCAGAGACCAGCTATCCTGAGGTTTATTGTCGTTTCCCAGCCCTCCATATATGTGCTTGTGTAATGCCTCAAATTAGGCTATGACCATTTATTACATATCCTTTCAAATTCGTTATTCACTGATTTGGTGTTACATAGTTTCAGATTGAAAGTGTCATTTAGAAAGTCAAATAAATACCAGTGAGTACTAGTATTATTCTGAATGGTTTTCCAGTGGCACTTTTAGCACTACTTCCTGTAACAAACAATCCACAGAGCTCTCATTTCTCTGTCAAGTGGATGCTATCTAGTAATCATATGCCTCAAGGCCAGGTTTAACATTACCTTCCATTTAGGTAAGGTTCTTCTGGAGGTGAAATGGATTGGTGACATGACAATTCTGCAGGCTCCTGTAACATAAAAGGAAAAAGTAGAATTATTCCTATGTTTTAAGAATGCCATGAAGACATGAGAGAGTGGAGATATAGCTCTGCACGTTCCTAACATCGGCATCAGATTGCGATGAGTGGATATTTTCACATCCCATCTGCTTTGTCCTAGTGAAAGAGCTCATGGTACCCACTAAATTGGAGCAGGACGCTGAATGGACCTCAAAGTCTGGACATTGTAGAGGAGAGAAAAATCTTTGCATCTTCTTGGAACTGGAGCACAATTGTCTACTTGTCCAGCCCATTGACTAGTCACTATACTGACTGAGCTATTCTGGCTGCAAACATTTACAATTAGTCTGCCTCTATTTGAGAAGTCTGTCTACATCCTGTCTCCATTAGTGTTTGTATTTCATATTTACTATTCAGACTTCAAAATTTAAAAGTCCAGTTGTAAAGCCTAGGGACACCGGAAGCATGCGTCCCATAAGATATTGGATATGGGGGATACCACCCCAATTACATGGTCCTGGTACAGTCACCTATGCTAAACAGGTTGAAGGGTAGAGGCCAGAGGCAAAGCAGCTGCTGATCCTCCAGGTATAGTCGTGAGGCTAACAACCTCACCCCATATAAAAATGTAAATTAACCTTTAAATACTTTCTTAAATGGCCACTGCTGTTGGGCGTTTATATCTTCGTTGCTTTTTGGCATTTTAAATACTTTCAAGTAAAAGTACTATAGGTAAAGTTGTCCCTGTGCTTAAAACCAATTAAGCACTATGTCATAAAGGCTCATGTGGGAGTGGATGTATAGATCCACCTTTACTTCACCTCAGCACTAGTTGGAGGTGAGTTGTCAGCTTCACGCCCCGGCCGCCTTACCCCCGGAGAAAGAACCCCCGGTACCCATTAGATAGGAGGCTGGGTGGGCCCCAGAGCCGGTTTGGATGACATGGAGAAGAGAGAAATCTTACCCCTACCGGGACTCGAACTCCGACCTCTCTGCCGTCCAGCCCGTAACCAGTCGCTATACCGACTGTGCCATCCCGGCTCCTAAATACTTTTAAGTGCTTTATTTAAAATCCTGTATCTAATACAAATTTTAATAAAGGAATGGAATTAACTTTGTTTTTATCAGCAAACAACTTAATGTCACATATTTTAACGTAAGATTTGAAAATGTTTAAGCAAAAAGGATACTCCTTATATTTTTATTTTTGTTGCGTATTGTACAAAAATGTTTTCCGCTTCACCACAAAGTGGTTTTGCATTGTAACATCGTCCCTTCTTGAAGTTCTCGAAACACTTGACATACTTCCGCTGTCTCTGGTGCCTTAAGACATCTGGAACTACTACAAATCTTGTTTTATTATTATGTTCCTAAAGTTCACATTTCAGATACTCGAACCTGTTGACTAGAGGGATATAAAAGTGAAAATATAGGAATTCACGAGAGATTGGAGAGAAAAATATTTTTTTTTTCGTACGTCAGTGCTAAGCCCTTCCATTGCAGCTGCAAGGAAATATTGCCCTTCGTAGCTTTCTATGGTCGCATACAAATGTTTGTATTGTAGGTGAGATACAGAGTGCAATCAGTTTTCTTTGAGATTATAGTGAATTCGAATATCGTAGCATAATTGGTCATACCGGGTCATACAATGACAATGAAACGTCGTTCGGAACGTAATAAGCGCAAGATACGTGAGGTGAGACTGCATTCTCGGGTGCTTCGAGATGCTAAGGCGTGATTAACTTGGAAGACCCGCGGGAAAGGTGGTGTGAAGCCTATATATACATGAAGAAGATAAAAAAGAGGTATGTTCTTTGAATTTTACTACATTTAAAAGTAATTATTTAGAATTGTATGAGCGCTTCTACCAGCGGCTTGTGCGCGTGCTTCAAATAAAAAAAATACTCTGTGGTTTTAGTCCGCAAGCGTGCTATACCGACCGAACGACGGCCGTGCTTCAACTAGTCACGTTTAAGTGCCGGAATATGTGTATTTGACAACGATGATTGTACCGTTCACTGTACCAATATGTGTACTTCGGAAGTTAAAGGTTAATGTACATGCATCCTAAGCTTTTTCTGTAATTCCTGGAATGTTATGACCTCACAAATCTAGGTTTTCTACAGTGATCTAAAATCCTATACAACAGGAACAGAGACTTCATGTTAGTCTCTCACAATTAGACCAGTCCACAGATGGAGCTATTTCAGGGTGCTAAGTGTGTTTCCCATACTGAACATTAGACTTCACTGAGTCAGTGCAATGGAATTAGTGTGTATAAAGGTACTACCTTATGAGATGTGATGCTATGTACCAGTGTTCCTTTGAAATGCCAGTAAACTCCTCACATCACATCCCAGTAGATAGTACATTTCGTTATCACTGCTGTGAGAACCTGAAATCCAACTTACAAATTGAAAATTCTTATAAACCTAACCATTTTCAACTCTCATGCCCATGAACCAGAAAATTTCGTCTCTTCTGTGAATAACCTCTTTATCATTTCAAAAATATTTCATATTTTTCTTGGATGATTGTTTTGTTGTTTGCAACCTTATCCAATTTTCATGTTTCAACTGACTGGGCGTTTTCATCACTTTACTCAGTACTTCTGGGCAAGTGCCAGGAGAGTACCTCAAATTAAGCCATGACCACTTCTTTCTATATGCTTTTGAATTTAATAATAACTATCACTGGATCATTTGATGCTATGCAGATTTCAGTTACAACAAATATCATCAGATAAACTAGAAACAAGATAATAATCATATTTCATGAACCTCAATTATGTTATTTCGAGTCAAACCCTAATTTCTTAGTTGTTCAGTGTAATCCAAGCTAGTCACTACACTGGCTGAGCTATCCTGTTTCCACCTTCAGTGTGACATTCAAAAGAAGGAACATAAATATGCCTTAAACAAATGACAACCCCACCTGTAAATATTTCTTTATGAGTTCTTTGAATGTATATTGCAGAGATCATACCTCTCCAACTGTCCCACTATCCATTCATTTTCAAGACTGTTTGAGAGATTTTGGTAAGATTTGGCATTTGCAGTCCAAACTCAAAGCTATTAGGTACATTTCATTTTGGCTGGTATTGGCCAGTATAAACCTACATTTTTGTGAAGAACAGATCTAATTTTATAAAATTCGGGAGAAATAGCTTGTCATAAGACAAATGGTACTAAGCCCTGTGTTAAGATCTATAGCTTCTGTTTGAAGCATTTTTATGCACACTGTACATTTAAAAACCAAATATCTTTGCATAATTCGGTCTGGAAAACCGAAATTAATGGCTGTGGGGATTTGCTGCGCTGACCACGGGACACCCTCTATCCACAAAAGTTGGCACTAAACTTCGCCGACATGCGGCAGTCGCTCAGTCCGTTTAGTTCGCTTGTGGACTAAAATCACGGAGTGTTTTTTTCTTTGCATAATTAAGCATTACACCACAAAAAACATATGGGGCAATAGAGATATAGCTTCAAAATTTTCAACCTTATCACTAGATGAAGATAATGGTCATGCCTCAGCTGCTTTACCTCGAGGAAGGACCCTCTCTACCCACTGGGTAGGAGACTGGATATGCCCCAGAGTCAGTTTGGCCACTGTGGAAGAGAGAATAATCTCTTGCATATGCCAAGAATTGTACCTCAATTCTTTGGTAGTCCAGTGCATAGCCTGATCACTATAGTGACTGATTTGACCCAGCTCTTTCATGAAGAAGAATTATTTATATATCCATGCAGTGTAACATATATATTGGAATTTATGAATGTGTGTATAATGCAGTATGTGTACTGTTCCAAGGTTTTACCTCCTTCTTGCACTTATGGAAGTATAGCAATTATATCTAGGAAATAAGTGCCACTACATATTTAATTCAAGAAGACAGAGTTCTTAGGGTATAAACAGAACACCTGGTATGGAGGATGTACCACTACCAAAATTAAGAATGGGCTTTTTATACTGTGATCTTTGGTGAAAAAAGTGAAGTTATTTTTGGTACAACAAATCAAAATTTCATTCATAAAGAAATTAAGAACGCTTTAAAGTTTGGTAATGCATGCTGTCATATAGTTTGGAATCTTTGTCCTGCTGTCTAAAAACATAAAGCTTGAAAGCTGCAGAACAATTTTATGTAATGTTTTGTATGGGTGTGAAACTTGGTCTCTCACATTATGGCAAGTTTTCCAAAATGTGGGGAGCACCCTTCACCCTTTGGGGGAGAAAACTCTCAGTATTCTGGTGAAGTTATATTGTAAAACTGAATTCATTATAATTCTCAGACTACCATAGATCAATTGTTTAATTGCTTCTGCATAATTTTGAATAATACACTTAATTGATAAAGCCTAAACTGTGTTCATTTTAAAAGTGGAAAACTGAAAAAGCTATTCTTCATAGGCTGAGACAAAGTTAAGAAATTTTGGGGGATGGGGCAATATGAAATCTGTGCTAAGCTAAAGGGTGGCCATTATACAAAGTTTACAAGGCATTGTATTAAGGGAAGACAATGGATTGGGGTTGTTTGAGAATGGGCAGCTGAGGAAAATATTTGGACCTCAAAAAGAGGAAATAACAGGCAGATTGAGAAAATTACATAATGAAAAGTTTCATAACTTCTTCTCTGCATAGAATAATATTAGGATGATGCCATCAAGGAGAATGAAATGGGTAGGGAATGTAGCATGCATGGGACAGATGACGTGTGAAAAATCTAGGAGTATACAGGGTATCCCAAAAGGAAAGGTGAATATTCTGGGAGGTCATAGTATTGGACCTTCTAAGAAAAAAATGTGTATATGTACATGTGTCATATTTGGAATGGTTTGTGAGATAGAAATATTTCACTGTACAGTTCCAAAATTGTGTGTAAGAAACAGGTATTAGGTACTGCTTCTATTACCAGTATTTATTGTTCAAGGGACAACGTTGGTACAGTTCACCCAGTATAAAACATTTTTTAAAATTCCACTGTCAACATCAATGCACTTTGCAACTTGTGTGAGGGCATGGCACGTTCATGTGAGTGCAACTTGGCGTTCCTTTACGCGGGCGATAACATCCATCATGTGATTGAGCAAGTTCCTCTTGTGTATCCACTTTTCTTCTATTCACTTTATTCTTCATCCAACCCCATAAACAAAAATCTAACGGGGTTAGGTCTGGAGATCTTGGTGGCCAGTTAATGGTATTGCCATAACCGATCCACCAATTAGGGAAGTGTCATTGAGATGTTGCATCATGAATCGGGCGTAATCAGAAGGGGATCATGCACTTATATGATTTTTTGCCTAAAATGACTGATGCTATGGCTATGGCCTCCCTAGAAATGAGTACCAGGAATATTCTTGGAATGTTCTTGGGGGGTAAAGGGCAGCTGGCACGTAAGGCTGACAACCTTGCTGCCATCTATGAGCCGATTGTCTAGAAAATGTGGATACCTCAACATCTCACAACCCTATGGACCTCCACGGCTTGTTACAGGGATACCTTTACTTTTTTACTTACTTTTACTGTTACCTCCCAGAATATTGACCTTTCCTTCTGGGGCACCTTGTATAAAATGAAGAAACCATGTGGAAGATTTTGGTGTGGTTGGAAAGATAATATTAAAGTGGATTTTATAGAACTATAGCGGAAAGGTATGTACTGGATTCTTTTGGCTTAGGATAAAGACATTAATGGGTTCTTATGAACATAGGTTCCAAAAATGTAGTGAGTTTCTTGACTAACTAAGCAAGTATTAGCTTCTCAGGAAGCACTCTTGTTCATGGAGGTAATTGGTTCGTCTCGAAATGAACATTTAGCTCTGAGCACATAATAGTCAGTGCTATAGTTTGACTGTCACCTGAAAAGTCATCTGTATAGTTAATTCACGGTACCTTCTTGTTTAGTTGCCATGCAGCGACACCAAGGTAGATCACCAAACCCACATTCATTATCCAGAGCACAAAGCCACGGGCACACATTATCATCAAAAAGATTGGTACAAGGAGGATGTTTGTCTGACAAGAGTTCTGTATGTCTGTCATTCTCTGAAACAGATAACACAAGTTTGTCAGGGTGTATAGTTTACCAGGGGTATATTAACACACCTTGTTATCATTATCATCATCATTATAATTAACTGAGAAGTTTGAACAACTGAAAAAAGTGCCATACCTAATTATTATTATTATTATTATTATTATTATTATTATTTAAAAAATAATATATTTGTCTCCAGTATGGCCACCCCTGTTCTATACTCATCATGACATTGTAATCTTACTTACTTATGGAGCTAAGCCCTTTTTGAGGAAAAGCCAAATCTGCAGCTATTCAACAATTTCCCAGCATTTTATGGAACACGAAGGTGCATTACAATGTTCACAAGAGCTCTCGACTGGTTCCCATCCTAAGCCAGATAAATCCAATCCATAGCATCCCATCCTACCTCTCTAAGATCCATTTTAATATTGTTCACCCACCTACACCTTGGTCTTCCCAATGGTCTTTTTCTTCCTGGCTTTCCCACCAGTATCCTATATGCATTCCTCTTCTCCTCATTCCTGCCACATGCCCTGCCCACCTCATCCTCCTTGACTTGATCATTCTAATTATACTTAGAGAAGAGTAGAAGTTATGAAGGTCCTCATTATGCAGTTTTCTCCAGCCTCCTGTCACTTCATCCCTCTTCGGTCCAAATATTCTCAACATCCTGTTCTCAAACACCCTCAGTTTATGTTCCTCCTTTAATGTCAGAGACCAAATTTCACACCCATACAGAACCACAGGCAAAATTATAGTTTTGTGTATTCTAATTTTTATGTTTTTGGACAGCAGATAAGGAGACAAAAGGTTCTGGACTGAATGGTAGATGACATTGTAATCTAGAATGCAAAAAAATATTTTTTATGGAATTTGTAATTGCAGTTATAATATGACAGTATACATTTTCTCATACTAAATTATGATGAATCTTCTGTTATAATTATGAAAGAAATAAGGTTCTCTTTAAACATCATGGAACTGTGCCTGGATAGGGCAGAGGCAGCTCTGTGAAAAGAGGTAGCCATGTGACACAGAGAATTGGTGATAAGTTATCCAATTCTTGCATCAAATGATGCAGCAGATTTAGTTGAATATGAAAATACTTATAACCCGTCTTTTGGAAACCTTGCATGAGCAGTTCTTGCAGCAAGCCCTTCTTTATTGGTAATTTTTAAATTTAATTTGCCTCTTGATACTTAGTGAAGTGTTTGATGGAGCAAAGTGTGTTCCTTCCTTACCTGGACACTGTTATAATCCACCCCAAAAGCCACTGTGCCTGCAAAGTCAATCGCTGAGACTGCACCTGTGACTGCTACCCATCCAATTAAAATACTGGAAGTGTACTTGGAGAGACGGAAATCTGAAATGGGAACGGCTTTCAAGTTTATGTGTTTCACTGGCATGTTGCCACTGTGAGTGACTTGACGATGTCAACTTCACTCTTTACATTCTGTTTGCACAGTGCATCTAGTGGTTAATAAAAAATGCTCTTTTTATTGTTTTCTTTATAAAAACAGTTTCACTTGAATAATAGGATATTATCTTCATGAAGATATTAAATGTAAAAAAAAATGTAAAAGTTTTCCCTGGGCTTAATTAATTAAGCACCATGCCATGCAGATGTATGGGGAGTGGAGGCATAAGCTCCACCATTCTCAACCTCGGCACTAGATGGAGGTGAATTCAAGAAAATACCTCAGAGGAGAATTAGAGAAGAATTTTGTTAAAGCGTTTGCATAGAGCAGAGTATAAGAGTTTGCAGCATGTTTATTTTCGGGCCATCTGTATGAGGCGGAAGCGTGAACCTATTTTGTCGTACATTTGTGCGTTTAAAAGTGCGATGCTATCATTGCTTAAATTAGGAGAGAGATTTCTTATCGTGATGCATGCCCATTTCTTTCAACCTGAACTGTGTTCCAGATTACTCCTGTACACCAGTTAACTGTATGGGGTTTTATATTGTCATACGTTGTATTGTCTTACTTCCATTTTGTATAACAGTGAACTCTTTTGGCTGTGAGATTTGAGATGTTCATGACGGTGAATAATGTTTAACTTATCTGAAAGCGTAATTCCTCTTTAATATTGTATGAATATATTTATCACTGTTTTGTTCAGATGACTTTCAACACCAACATTTTCGTCACAACCAAAAGAAAATTACCATCCTGTGGAACATGACGCCATGTATTATGGTAGGTTACTATCAGGGTGCCCTGAAGATGGGGGCAGCAGGTACCTCCAATACGTAGTACATTTCTACTGAATTACTCGGAGTCACATCTAACAAAGCAATAATCTTCACTTAATTTAAAATCTAAATACATTTGATAGTTATTAAGCTGAGGGAAACGTGTATGTGTATATATATAAGGGGCACGCGGTAGCATAGTGGTTAAGGTACTATGCTACAAGTCGGAAGGTCGCGGGTTCATTGGATTTTTTTTCAATTGATCTAATCCTTCCGGCCGCACTATGGCCCTGGGGTTCACTCCGCCTCTAACAGAAATGAGTACCAGGAATAAAATAAATAATTTTCCTGGGGAGTAAAGCGCGGCCGGCGCGTAAGGCTAACAACCTTACCGCTATCTTTGAGCCGATTGTCTAGATAATGTGGGACCCTCAACGTCTCACAACCCTATGGGTCTTCACGGCCTGTTACAGGGATAGCTTTACTTTACTTTACTTCTTTATATATAGGTTATATAATTGTATAGAAATCATTGATTGACAGAAAATCATTGAAGTAGTCTCTGTTAAATCAGACATCGAAAGCGCTCTGCTACCCTTCTGCAATACTTGCCACTCGATATAACTCATTACATGGAGGATAAACCTGTCCATTTCATGACAAACCAGTGCCTCATTTGGTAGTATGACATTCTAAATTCGTCATAAAATTAACTTGTTTGCCACATTCGCTTTGAGGTCCTGAACCCAGGACTTTGCTGGCAGGAATAACAGCAAGAACAAGAGAAAGAACAGGAAGAGACGGATGAGAAGCAGAAGAGTGATGAGGAGGGAAGAAAGGGAAAAGGAGAAGTAAGAGAAGTAAAACGAGGTGTAGGAAGGGAAGGAAAAAGAAAATGAAGATAAGAAGAAAGGAGGAGGACTGAAGTAAGTTGAGAATAAGTAAAGAAGGAGATGAAGGGAAGCTGAAGAGACAGAATGATGGAGGAATAGATGAAGAAAATGGAGGACAAAGGACATAGAAAATGCAGAAAGTAAAGGTGGAGAAAAGGTGAAGAGACTGGAGGGGAAAGAAAGAGACGAAGAAGGAAGAAGAGGAAGCGGAGAAGAAGAGAAGGGATAAAGAGGTTTTAAAAAAGTATTACTTTAACGTCTGAAAAGTATAACATTTGTCCACAAATGGCTCCGTAATGGATGGTAAATTATGTCTGGATAGGTTTACCCTACCTAGAAAACATGCTTAAACGAAATGGGCATTTTAAGAGCCACCCCAATTGTGTATTGGCCCTTCTTGTTTAATTTGCACTTAATTAGTGTAACTAGCAAATGCAATATAATGTACGGAGATCGCTATCAGTGGTCAGAAGGCAGCGCCGCCTACCGTAAAGCAGAAGCCCAGAAGTCACAAGCCATATCACGCTTGTAGAAAAGTAGATGGACGTCCATACAGCGACTGTGCCTGAGCTCATAATATCTTCAGTCTGAAGAGCTGAAAGAGAACAGTGGTAAAACTAGTAATTTATATTTTGTGGAATTTGTGGGGAAAGCAATGTTAGAGAAATATGAAATTTATATTACATATTTGTCGAATGGAATATCATTGATTACCACGCCAGACATTGGAATGGGGTCCAGTAGGGCACCTTTGAAGGGACATGACACGACGTTCCTGGAATGAGGATAATGGGGGGAAAAATGAGAGAGCGAAGCGTGTCTGAGGAAGATGTAGGAAATCGTGATAGATGAAACCTTTACACCAGAAACCCCTGAAGGGAAAAAGATGTCGGATATTATTATGACGTTGACAATATTACGACATTCTGGAGAAAATAACCTAGTAACACTGTAAAATATTAGACACATTAGAAAGATAGGGAAGAATATTGTGGCGTGCCGCTTAGGGCCGGAATATTTGGAAGCAGAACGCATCCATTGCTTACAACGGCTAGCAATTCCTAGGCAGCAAAGCGTATGAAATCTTTGCCCCGGAAATGAAAGTCTAACAGTTGGGTTTCCACCGTTACAAACGAATTTTTTGTTAAACAGTTCGTAACTCTGATTGCGGCATCACAAAGTAGTCGATGATGACCAGGTCATTGTGATCTAACCATTGGTATTGATATGGAGGAAATGCTGTTACTAATGTTTGGTCATTGGATTTTGTTCGAGGTGTGTTAAATAACATACACCATAGGCAGAAGAAAGTCGAAATCACGAGAAACCTCGGTCAAGATTTCAATTCTACTACTACTACTACTACTACTACTACTACTACTCGTAACTGTAGTTACATTGTTTGAAGTACATTTGCACCAGCGTCTCTCTGAATATATTTATCCAATTTGCAGTTATGTCCACGTAGATGACTTCGGCGTACACGAGAATTCCGAGTAGAGACAGGATGCCCCAAGTTAAGGCCTGAAACTACAGCAGAAACAGAGTCAGACAGATGGTATTGCATATCAGCACTGGGTCACACCGTTAGACGCTGTATCAGCAGTGGGTTAAATTGTCAGGCACAATATGCAACGTTGGGTTACATCTTTAGAGTCAGTATGAACATTAGATGAGATCGTCAGACACAATGTCGACATTAGGTCAGGTCATTATATTCTATATCAACAGTGGGTAAGATTTTACGTTATGTCAACGCTGGGTAAAATCGTTACCCGCTATACCAACACTGGAATTGATCTATAGAAGCTACTGTGACATGTAGGCCCGTTTCTAGGAAACAATTCGGGACAAATCATGTTTCAGTGTAAACGAACATTCAACAGGTATTTCCTTGGATAGGAACAAGCAACGAACACCTGCTAGGATACCGCTACGCTATACGAGTATAAGCGGCCTTTCAGATAGGTGATTCATTCGTGAATAAGAGGTGATTTCGTAAACCAACAGGCAGTCGCAGTAGAAAGGAGAGCCAAGAACAGATTCATTCGTAAACATGGACCAAGTCAGTCACAGTAGAAGACAGGCTAGAAAACAGTCGTGGTCCAGTCAGAACGGAATGAGTCTTAGGCAGTTACTGATTGTGAGTTGTTGTAGTTGATTGTGATTAAAAGAGATTGTAAAGAAGGCGTCAATAAATCCAGTCTTCCAATCCAGAATCCGTTATTATTAGTCACGAAGCCATAAACACGTGACACTCTGTAACACTGGATAAGGTCGTTGGATACAGTATCAACACTAAGTTAGATCATTAGGCGTAGTATCAACGTTGAGCAGGATCATTAAATGCTATATCGACATCGGATCAGATCGTTAGACGCAATATCAGCAGATCGTTAGATACGGTGTCAATACTGAGTCGGATCGTTAGATGTAATACTAAGATTGTGTCAAATCGTTAAACACAGTGCCAAGTGCCATCTTATGGAGGTATAGCTCCCGTTTTTCGTACTATTCAGGAATAGATGGAGGTGAGTGGTAGCATCACGCAACGCCTGCACTTCTCTGATGAAAGAACCCCCGGTACCCATTGGATAGAGGGCTGGGTGAGCCTCAGAGCCTCTCTGCTACAAGTTCGTCTAGTCACTATATTCAGTGAGATACTTGATTCATATAGCAATATAATTAGTGGTCGAATTCCAAGATTATACATGTTCATTCATTAATTAATTCATTCATCAGTGGCTGTACAGCCCTTTGTTGGGCCCTGGCCTCCTCTTAAGTTTCATAATCTTTGTATACAGAAGGCAGGACTCCTTGGACGAGTGATCAGCCCGTCGCAAGGCCGCTACCTGCACACAGAACAACAAAAACAATAAATGCATACACACCTTGAGTGAGATTCGAACCCACGATCCCAGCGTTCGAGGGACGAAGATAGTTCATGCTTTCGACCGCGTGGCCACTGTGATCGGCCAGATTATGTATATGTACAAATATGAATTTTGGAGATGGTTCGTTCTGTGCACTAAATGGTGTACTGATGGTTTATGCACGTAGGCGTCTTAGTGACTGGAAAATCCCTTATTCCCCAAACTCTTTCATTTTTGTGCAGTTTTAGAATATTTCAAAATTTTCTACATCCGAATTTTGTGTAGGCCTATTAAGAACAGTTAAATGGAACCTGTTATTCTGTTTCCCACACGTCGACGTCTCGATTCCAACCAATTCTATAAAATCTGCAATTTTACGAAACGATGCATTGGATTCTCTGGCTATTCACGCGCACTCGAAAGAATTAGACTGTAGGATTTGAGGTTCTCACAGCAGTAAAATTTAGAGGAAAGCTGTCCCTGTGCTTAAATAATTAAGCACCACGTCATGATGGCGTATGGAGGAGTGGATGTATAGATCAACATTTTTTTTTACATCGGCATTAGCCAGATGTGAGTGGTCAGCTTCACGCCCCGGTCGCTTTACACCCGGGGAAATTATTCCCGGTACCCATTGGATAGGAGGCTGGGTGGACTCCACAGACAGTCTTGACGACATGGAGAAGAGAAAATTCTTGACCCCACCTGGACTCGAACGCCGACCCCTCGGTGTCCAGCCCGTAGGCAGTCGCTATACCAACTACGCTGTCCCGGCTCTTCCTCTAAACAGTGGTTATGAAGATATAAGGCCGTGTAGTTTGTTGAAAGTCAACCGACATTTCTAAGGAACGTATCGTCTCCATCTTCAGGGTCGAAAATTAAGCCGAGCAAAAAACCAGCGTCTAGTTGCCACCTGCTTTCGCTCTAGTTTCTTGCTCGGCTTATTCTTCTACCTTGAAGATGGAGGCGATGCGTATCTCTGAAACGTCGGTTGACTTTCAACGGGCTACATGGCATCATAACCCAGACGATATTGCTGTTTCACGTAACAGGATAATATGCTTACATTTTATAAAGGTTTGTTCAACGTGTATCGCTTTTGTATAAATGTATATAAGGTTATGTGATAAGAATCGCTTTGTGCAGTACCTATCGTTTTTGTGTAAACACCTACGAACATTAACATGAAATCTAAAATAGTATAGATTAAAACTGAATTAATTTAAAAGTCGTTAATAAAGCAATTACATTTGTTTTACTCTCAATTTTAACACAATCCGAGTGAATCAGAGTAAAGTAAAACACTGATTAGTGATGGGATGCGTCTATTAACACTTTTCGTGTTATGAACCAAGTATCTCTGTTAGAAATCAGAGATGTGTAACCTGTCAATGCAAGAAATCTCCTGTTATCAGTTGCGAGAAATCCATGGCTCTTCATCAACGAAGAATACATTAAAAGAATAATGACTGCCTTTCCAGGCCGTCTCCCTCCCCAGTACCAATCTAACCTCTAAACAATGCATTCCGCTTTCACAAACGGCGCTTTGGCGATCGAGTCATGGTTCTATAACAGTTAGGCCTGTTTCCAGTGAGAGTGAAGAGCCACTGTCTGTAAAATTTAGAGGGACAGATTTAGTCAGTATAATAGTAACGTGTGTGAAATCGCCTCCATTAATATTTACTTTCTTTTGCATTTTGATCTTATTTGTTTGGTATTTCTTTTATTGCTAGTGGGGTGGGACCAAGTCCCTTGTACTGCGGCCACTTCTGGCCTGTTGTACCAGCCCCAGATGATAGGTGAGGGTGATTGTGGAGCAATTAGTGGAATGAAGATTGGCAGGGGAAACCGAAGTACTCGGAGAAAACCTGCCCCAGCGCCACTTTGTCCACCACAAATCCCACTTGACCAGACCTGGGATCGAACCCGGGCCGCCGCGGTGGGAAGCCAGCGACTAACCGCTTGAGCTATGGCGCTGCCTATTTGTTTGATATGTTTGAAAGTTACGAATATGACGTTGCGTGGAGCCAGCTGGAAACCCATCAGCCAGTTAGGTATCAGCACAATGCACAGTACTTCTAAGGTGACTTATGTAACTGGAATGAAGGTAGGACACATTCTTCAACTTTCTCAAACCCATGGGGTTATGCTGCACAGTAAATTAGTACACGTTTGCGCAGGGTGAATTTATCACAAAAGAAGTTTTACAATAATATTAAAATGATTCTTAGAGATATAGGATGGGGTGATGTTGACTGGGTTGATCTGTCCCAGGATTAGGGACCAGTGGAGGGCTCTTGTGAACACGGTAATGAACCTTCGGGTTCTATAAAATGCTGGGAAATTCTTGAGTAGCTGCAGATTGACTTCTCCTCAAGAAGGGCTCAGCTCCGTAAGTAAGTAAATACTGTCACAACTAAGTAGTCCGTAACTGAAGGGAAGTGGAAGTCAAACAAAATGGTAGTAGAACCTTCAAGACATTTCAGACAAATGGACTCGCCATTTTTTACGCAGCCGAAAGCCCACAGAAAATGTTCGATACTTACGGAGCCCAGTGATCCGGCTGCAATGCCTAAAGGCCTCAGTAGAGGTGAATTAGCGGCCATCTTGCACCGGTGGTCAATCGAGTAGCTTACAGTACAGACTGTGTTTATCTCTAGAAAGCCTAAATATCTTTTTGTATCAGTATTTCACTACACAAAAGTTATCTACCCGTATTCACCGTTCTAAAGTTTGCTCAAGATTGGTTGCATAGACTCCTGATACTGCAGCTCCTATTGTTAACGAATATATCACGAAGTAGCACAGAGTGACGTCACCACGGTGATATCGACTGTCAGTACATATCGCTGTTAAACTGTGATTATCTTAAATAATCTAGCAGCGGAGATTAGAATTGTTTCGAAAGAATGTGCTAATGAAAGTGCGGAAACTGACAGATATTACGGGGGGCTGCATTCTCGAACAATAAACGTAATTCCTGGATATTCCCTTGTCATAAATAAAAATAGTAAGTTCTCCTTTGCCATGACACAGCTCAGGCTAGACGTTGGATTCTCGCCGCAGAGCGTTGGATTATATACTGACTTACTTAATATGAGATTCGTTGTAGACGAAGAACTCTAGCAGGTCTTTCTCCGAGTTTCTCTGTTTTCCCCTGGTAATCATCAGTCCTGCATACTCACCTATCATCGTGCCACGGGATTTCGGATATCCCTCACCAAGTGGCACATTATGACATCCTCGGTTTTAAGTCTGGGCCTCTCTCTCTCCCGACACACTGAAATTTACAGAGCAAGGAAAGGGAGTAAGCGATTTTCCTACTTCAAAGCGATCTTCTTCCCATCGTGCAATGTTTTTTTTTTTTTTTTCACAAATGAAGCTCATGGCAGTATAATCAGTTCACATGCAACGTGCAGGAAATGGCGGAGCCAGAGTCTACATTAAACTGCGGGAGACTTGACGTTTTCACAGCGGCGACTACAAGAATTGTTGTATTCGAAAGCATGACGCTTTCCTCTTCTCGGTTTCATCCTCCAATCATCTACACAGAGGCGGCACGTATCTTCGAAATGTTGGGGAATATCTACCAGATTTTGTACCGTCACATCCCATAAGATTGTAGTCTATATTAAGCTTAGCTTGAAGTTTAGTTTAGAAATACGAGTTAGTAAGAAACCTTTTGGTACCACATGCAGATTTATTCAATAAATGATGGATTTCGCCCTACATGTTTCTGTTATTCAGGCATTCTTAGACATGTCCAACAAAATAAAAGGAAGAAGGCAGTCTTCTGGGATTTGGAACCCTGTGTATGTGGTGTTAATCGACGTGTCGGAAGGAACGTATCGCCTCCATCTTCAGGGTAGAAGGAAAAATATAAGAAATCCGCAGGCTACGAGACCGTGAGAACCGGTAAAAGCAGACCAGTCTGCTAAGGATGGCCTAATCTTTAAAGCTTATAGGACGGACTTGGTAATTTTCTGGTTAAGGCTGCGCAGTTGGCAGTGTTATGTGCTGGAGAATAACAGGTTGAACGCGACCACGCAAGCTTATCCCACTTTATTCATCCCTGCTTCGTATTTGAGACATCACGGATTCGTGACTCGTGTCAGAAACCGTCTGTCCTTACGTAGGGTGTTTCATGATTTATTCAGTCTCTCCAGGACATTTCAAATTAGGTCACGACGGCTTCTTTCCACATCCTTTCCAAGTCATTATTCCTTGATCATCCTAACATTGTCTAAGCTATTGAAAGAGTCGTTTAATAAGCAACAAATAACTAAACCATTTTGCTTTCATTCTAACCTCACTTTCATGTGTCTCATCTCTTTTCCACAAACGAGGTCCTGATGACCACATCACGGCCATCCATCTCTTAGATGCAAAAAATGCCATAGAAGTTAGTAGATAAAGAAGTATCTTATGGAAATAGGATGGGAAAGTGTAGACTGTATTCATCTGGCTCAGCACAGAAACCAGTCTTTGGGTCTTTAAGGACACTGTAATGAATTTTTGGGTTCTGTAAAATCCTGCTAATTTCATGTTCTGCTGAGAAAGTATTGGCTTCTCGAGAACGATTTTGACGTATGGAGGTAATTGGTTAGCAAGTTTTTTGTGTGTTATTTTACTGCGCTCTCAGTAGACAGACTGCATGGATGGTAGGGTAACAGTGAATGATGGATTGGAAAAAAGAAAGAAACGACAATTCTCTGCTCGAGCTATTATTGACGAAAAACCTCAGTCAGGGTAGCCGGTGTTTCGGCCGCCATCAGAACCGGACGCCCTCTATTATATAAGAGAAGACGGGCCTCAGAGTCGAGCTGGATACTGTGGAGAAGAGAGAAATCTCTTATACCTGCCGGAAATCGAACTGCCATTCCTCGGTTGTCTAGTCCATTGCCTAGACACTATACCGACTGAGCTATCTAGCTCATTGGCCTAGTTCCAGGAAAGTACATTTCGAGGCCTGCTTAAAGGGCGCCGGATATAACTTGTTCATGTTTATTCTACAGTAACACTAAGCTTAACCTGTGTTCCTTGAATTACGTATGTACAAATATGCACTCGCACACGCCTGATGACCACACAAACTTCACGGAATGAGGATAATTAAATTCTTTTACTGACGTAATTTGTTACTTCTTGGAAACCATGATTGTCCATAGCATAGTGGTTCTCCATTTCCTCACGAGATGGAGGCCTAGGCGGGTAAGGTCTCGGATCTCCCTGTGAATGCCACCTGCATGCCATCCACCGATTTCACAGTGAGCCTTGGCACACTGTATAGGACTAATCTTTACGTCAGGTGTTGAGAGAAAATGATACTAACTAGCTAAATTGAATTAGCTTAGTTATAAGTTCGGCTTTGGATTGTTTGGTTTATGTACTGAGATCCTTCAATGAGGAAAACAGCTGGTTAGTAGCTGTATGGCAGGAGTTCTATTCCCGGTAAGGGCAAGAGCTTTGTCTGGCGCGATTCTCGTTCCCTCTCAGCTTACTCTATAGTGGACTGGGGCAAAGCGACGCTACTGAACGCAGGGATTCCGGAAGAGAATGCAGCTAGCTGTTTTACAGCAGGAGCTCAAGCGACCTCATGACCATCGCGGTTCGAACTTCATTCAGTGCATGAGGTCTGTGAGGTTCTTCGCGGTTCTCTCAATCCGTCAAGACAAATGGCTGAATGGTAGCTGGAATTAGGTGACAGCATCTTCGTTTCCAGTCCTATGAACGTCCTGGTAAACAAATTCACATAATCTTGGTGAAACCTAACCAGCAAACGTGATGTAGTGTCGTTACATAACCAACTACAGATGTTCACTTGAATTCCCTAGACAGCTGAGGTCGCAACAATGAAAAAGTCCATTCGTAAAAACTTTGCGTGTGACGAGAGGGACTTATTCCTTGTCATGTTACATGGCTCGGGGCCATGTGTGGCCAAATTGTACTACCTTGGGCGTCCCTGACCCTTTCAGTGTTATGTGGATGAAGTGTGTAGTTGATGGCCATTATTCATACTATAAATCATTGAAATATCCTCAATATATGGTCTTTAATATCAGCTTATCAGACACTCTTATGATAAACCATAATCAGTGGCGTGCATACAATTTGTCAGTTACAGGCAGGAATCTGTGGTGTGAAAGCAATTTTTCATAGATCAGAATCAAGCAGCTCTTTCCCCGAGTAAGGCATGTGGAGCAGGTACTTACTCCTGTCATCCGTCTAGAGTCGTGGTTAAGAATGCTTGGAGCTTTACGTCAGCTTCGCACTATATCCTTATGTTGTGGTTCTTCTGCATAGAAACAACTTAACCGTTTCAGCACACACATTTTACACGTAGAAACTTCACGTTACAACAGTATTTCAGATACGTAACACTATGCATGTTTTATTTCAGTAAGTTCGCAGTGAAATTCATGTTCAGCGTCGTCGACTACAGAGCTAAATGTTGCGCATTACTCCACTCTTGTATATGATCTTACAGTCACGCCTAAAATAATTATTAGATGGTTTCCAGAGCTTGTCTGGACGCCGAGCGAAAACCGAACCTCAGTGCTCCGGTAGCCAGCCAGTAGACATCATTATATCGACTGAGTTACTGCACTCACCGGACTATATGTGACCGGGAAAAGAATGCTCACGTCCCTTCCATGATCTGATCTCCTGTCGTAAACATTAATGACTGAGCAAAATTTAGCTTCATAGGCTTGATCAGTGTTTCTTAACCAGTGGAACGCATCCCACTGGTGCCACTTGATTGTCGGCTGGGTGAGAAAATAATAATAGCAAAACGCACTTATAGAGAAACTTTCCTGCTCAAACGCACAAGCTTCTCACTATAGCCGCACTATAATCGTACTTTTACTGTTTCAAAATGCTCTCAACAATTTTTCCTCAGAGCAAGAACTCACGTATCATATACGTACGTAAAAGTTATAGGTAAAGCTATCCCTGTAACAGGCCGTGAAGGCCCATAGGGTTGTGAGACGTTGAGGGTCCCACATTTTTTAGACAATCGGCCCACAGATGGCGGTGAGGTTGTCAGCCTTACGCGCCGGCCACACTTTACCCCCCAAGAATATTCCTGGTACTCATTTCTGTCAGAGGCTGAGACGACCCCAGTGCCATAGTGCAGCTGGAAGAATTAGGCCAACTTAAAAAAAGTCCACCTCATCGGGACTCGAACTCGCGACCTTCCGGCTTGTAGCATAGTGCCTCAGTCTATGTTCCTCCCTTAATGTCAGAGACCAAGTTTCACACCCATACAGAACCACAGGCAAAATTATAGTTTTGTATATTCTAATTTTTATGTTTTTGGACAACAGACGAGAAGACAAAAGGTTCTGGACTGAATGGTAGCAAGTGTTACCCGAGTTCAATCGCCTCTGAACTTCCTCCTGAATCAGGTTTCGATCTGTTATCGTTGTTCCCAAATATCTGAACTGTGCCACATTTTCAAAACATCTGTTTCCTATCTTTATGTCATGATTTTGCTCTGCATTTTGGTGACGAGACAGCAACATGTACTTACTGTTCTCTGTGTTTACTTCTAGACCAACCTCTTTATTTGCGTCAATTAAAGTTAGTGTGTTTTTCTTTATGGTATCTACATTATCACCCAGTAGATCCATATCATCGGCGTAGACCAACAGCTGATGTGATCCATTTAATTTCAGTCCTGGTTTCCCTGGACCTTCCTAATTGCACATTCTAAGGCAAAGTTGAAAAGGAGTGGCGATAAAGCATCTCCTTGCTAACACAAAAAAAATATATATATATTGCAACAGGTCAGTCAGTCTTCCAAAAAGACTTAAGCATTTTATTGGTCAAATTGCCACGGTAAATTCCTGCGGCAAGAAGGACGTTGAACTTATACAAATGACAGGCCATAGAACAGACGCATGTCTCAGATATACGTGTCACAATATTTTGGGAATTATTGAGAACTTGAAAGCTCTGAGAAGAGGTAGTGTGTGATTAAAAAACAAAGAGTTAATTGACATAAAGTACAGGGCAGTAACAATAATATCATTTTTTTTCAGTTTCTTTTAATTCAAGTGCCATGTCTTCATGTTCACCATACGAAGTTTCAGAACTCCTCCACCTTTCAGAATGTTCCGCCCTATCAAAGGGCAGGTTCAAGACGTGCACTGCAATAAAATCACGTGACTGCCGCAACAGATGCACACGCAATACTAGAGGAACTGTTGGAGGCGGTGTTTTGTGTTGGGTCCTTGCAGAAGCTATGTAAGGATATGCAAGGAGTGCCTCAAAGGGCTTCAATGGGTTTGCTTGCGTGGAGGCGGGTTCGAATACGGCCACCGTAAACGTGTGAGTCATGAGAAGGGATGAAAAGGGAACGCAGTGTCTGGGGATATAACTGGGCCACTTAGTTCCTGGGGGATATAAATAGGGGGACCTGGCCCTACAGGTTCGGGGAGTCTTGAATCTGAGACAGTAAAATGACTGCGCTGGCGAGGGTCAGCATCAATGATATGTTACGTAAGGAAAATGACCGCAAGGGTTCAGTTGAAAGAAAGAATCACTGGTCGCGAGTCTCAAGGGGCTTGGGTCCAACACTGATTGGCAGTAAACCGCCAGACGTGAAGTAATTTTGACTTTGACTTTGAGTTCGAGCTGTATTGACAGAAACTCTTTGTATATCTTCTATAAATGTTACTTAGTATAGTGCAATGACAAAGGACGCACAGGATCCATAGTGACCTAGACGCCGTGACAGCGCGGATATCCTCCTACTGAAACTACTGTGCAGAAAAACGTAGGGCCTACATAGAGCGACCTCCGTCCCTCGTCGAATAGGAGGCCCCATTTCTAAACACGTACATGTCTAGGGAGGAACAAAAATCTTGGTCTTGGATCTCGATGAGACCTGAAGTCAGGAATGGCCGTGCTGGCGAGGAGCCAATAGCAATACAACCGACTGACCGATCTGCAGACAGACGAGTTTCTTCTGAGTCGGAAGTGAGTGCTTGCCTGCGATAGCGACTTGGTAGCCAGTGGAGGCCAGACGCGCCAGAAGTCAGTGGCTAGGAATTGTGGCCGTGAGGCGCTACGAGACAGTCGGTAGCCGGTAAGGAGGTGAACACGGAAGCTGAGGAATCTACGGTGTTGGGAGCTGTAAAAGGCAACGACTGGTGAAGACACAGTAGACTGAGAAGGCTTAGTGTGTGCCGTGGTGAATTGTGAAGAGTGTTAACTCGCTATAGTGCAATAGTTAATTGTAGTTACGGTTTGTAAGAGTTCAGTAAATTCAGTTACCTATCCAAAGCTCTTGTATAGTGGCAGTATGCACACTAATGGTCATTCAGAGCTTTACTTACATGAATTAGAGGAAACCATTTTTCGTCATTTCTGCGTTAACGGAAGGTCAAATATTTGGGTAATTCTCCGCATTTAAGGCGTGCCAATATTACGCATGTGGTGACTCCGAAGAATTACCCCACACTTTTTTAAAAGCGAGCAGTTTGTTAAAATATATTTGCAGTGTCTAATCATTTTTTATTTCTCTTCATGCTGCAACGTTGAAGGAAGTTATCTACTCATGATATCTTGTTGCACATACAGGTAGTTTCCAGGTCGTGATTACTGATAACGTACCATACGACGGCTCAGTTTACCTAAATGTAAATAATCCATAACTCACAGACTTCTTAGTTTTCTTCATGTTGTTCCCTGGTACCTGTATTGATACAGAATTTGCAATTGAATATGCTGCGGAGGCGATTACAGTGGTCGCGTGGTCTAATGCCTGAGTTGTCTTCGTCCTCGAACACAGGGATCGTGGTTTCGAATCCCACTTGAGGGACGGATGTCTGTGTGCAGGTAGCTGCCTTGCCAAGGGCTGTTCCCCGCTCAAGGAATCTACTGACTGTGGAAAAGATCAGGAAGCTTAAAAAGCGACCAAGGTCCAACAAACGGCTGTAGAGCCACAGATGGATGGATGAATGACTGAATATGGCGCGGAAGTTTATCCGCAAAACTGCCGGAGGAATTGCAGTGAAGAGCAGCTGCTGGCTGCTACCCCTACTGTAAAATCAGAGCGGTCCCCCTGAAAGTATAGACAGCCTGCAGAACAGCAGATTTTACAGTTCAGAGACACATGAAAACCGGCATCACGGGCAGTCCTCGGATTTATCGTAAAGCCACGTCTACACGAAACCAAGAATAAAAATTAGCCGAGCATATTTTGAGGCCCTAATGCTAACACCAACAGAGCACGTCATGTTGCGTATGTTTCCGCTGAAGTTACCGTATTTACGCATGTATAGGCCGCAGCACAATTTTCAGAGAGAAATTATAGAAAAAATAATTTTCTTGGAATATTATTTCAGGAGTATTACACCCTGTATTACTAATTATGAATATAATTTCTTTTAATGAAGTGTGATTTCGAATATTTCGAATATAAGCCGCACCCCAGTTTTCCTCTTGAATTTTTGGCAAAAAATGTGCGGCCTATACATGCGTAAATACGGTAGTTCTAATTCGGCAACTAAATTATCTGGTAAAAGCCGGTTGGTCCTCTTTCTTAAAAGGAATTCCAGAATCGGGTTGAGGAATCCGGAAGGCACAAGTGGTAATAGAATAAACGGATTTAATGAGGGCGTGTTAAACCGTTCCCTCCATAGTCTAGAGATGGCAATGGGTAAATACAGTTTTCATGAGTACATCACGTATAACACGGATTAAATAGTTTTTTGTAAGATTTGAGGCTTTCACGGCGGTGACTATGAAGAAAGCAGTCTTCTGGGATTTGGCACCGTGTATATATGGTGTTAACCGACGTTTCGGAGGAACGTATCGCCCCCCTCTTCAGGGTCGGTTAACACCACATATACACGGTGCCAAATCCCAGAAGACTGCTTTCTTCAAATAGTTTTTTGTTTTCGATTTTAGCACCGGAAAGACCAAAGCAGATAGGAGTTGCAGCTTATCGAGAACCCGAAAATAATATTACTTCCGTTTGTTCAGCATCTTGGAATCATGCTCCATCGACGTTTCGGAGGAATATACCGTCTCCAGCGTCTTCCTGAAGATGGAGGCGATACATTCCTCCGAATCGTCGGTTCACAGAAGATTTACTCGGCGCCACATCCCAGAAAACGGCATTTTTTTAGACAGGAAATGACCACTTCGAAGATCTAGGTGTAGGTGAGAGATTGATATTGAAACTGATCTGTATGACAAGGAAGGGAGAGTCTGTCTTCGGACAGGAACCTTTGTCAGGATATCGTCAGCATGGAAATAAATTTTCTGGTTCGACAAAGAATGAGGAATGTCTTCATTGACTGGGCAGCTGTTAAATTCTAGAGGTGTGAGCTGCGTTTGTTTAGTAATTAACTTCGCTATTTATATGAGAAAATGATATTGTCTGATGCTGAAATCTAACAGAATTTCTGAAGGAAATTTTGTATAGGCTTGTTATCAATTCATGCTTCCTTTATAATCAGGAAATATGTACGTAGCTTTGAATTCTTATACTTTTTGACTTCGCAAGACACAAGCAACGATCTGTAGTCCTAAATTAGAAAACTAAATTATGCCGGAAGTCGTAGTATGAAGTGGAGGCAAATGAACAACGTATGTCGTACAACAGAATTTTAATCTGGCCGTGAATAACTGCAAATCTTATTACATATTTTGAAAATTTGTCCTAATTTTAAGTGATAGTCACAGTTCTAGGAACATCAATTCTCACATTTGCTAATTTTATTAGCCTTCTAAAATACATTGGTGACTATATATACCACCTGCTTTAACATTAGAAAACTTAATTCTGAGCACACCTTGTAGTAATGTGTTTCGTAAAAAAAAAACAGTGATTATTTCCCTAACCAGCACTGACTGGTTGGTGTTTATAAGGGAGGCGCTGCAAGTTTACCGTGAGGTAAGAACTGAAATTTTAAATCCATATAAGAAATTCGTGCTTCGAACTTATATAAATTTCGCCTCTCACATGGCTATATGAAGTGCCGTGATCCTGGTCGAACTTCTGCATTTGCTTTCTCACCATGCGTCGTCTCACTTCCTCACTGACTGCGGTGGATTGGCGGTTCTTTAGGGCACCCAAATAACCTGTCGAGTATCTGCAAATCTCACTTAGGTGGTTCAGAACTCTTTGCCATGGGCATACATGGGCTCCCTGGGGCTGTAAACAGAACACTCAGGGCGTTGCCCATGGCTTGAATGTTACTTTGTTGTCCAAACAAGTTTAAACTAAGTTCAGATAATTGTTGGAGGCTTTTATCCTCTTAGGTTATGATGATGATGATGATGATGATGATAATAATAACAAAATAATTTTTTTTATAATGTATGGTTTGCTGCAGTCGGTATTCTGATGACTTGCAGTCCAGTATGGCTTCCTCCGTCACGAATTGCTCCTAGTAGCGGCTTCTTTCCAAATCTGCAACACGCACAACAAACGAACCAGTTTTGATACGTAACTCATGATCCTTCTCACTGAGAGGTTGTATCTGCCAAATTGTTTGGACTTAAGGAGAATAATAATAATCGTAACTAGAGTTGAGGTTTTATAGTGGTGAAAACTGATGTAGTCTTCTGGGTTATGACACTTTGAACCATCCGCGGACTATAATCTACCTACTATCGCCATCGTCAGTCAATGACGTAGACCGTTACGTCACAATTAAAAAGTAACTAGATTCTATTCTCAACATACATCCGGTATTCATAGGCCGGTGAGAAATTAAGAAATTCTTAACGCATTTCTTTCCTTATCTAAGGTTGACTGCACAAGGTATGACACACCCTGGTCCACAGGAGCCCCCCACTGGCCCTTGTCGTGAGACAGACGAATCCAGTCCACACATTGCCTTAATATCATTTTAATTTTCTTCTGAAATCTACATGTAGTTCTTCCAAATGGTTACTTTTGTTCAGGCTTTCCTACCAAAAATTTGAAAGCATTTTTAGTCTCTCAAACGCTGTCGCCCCCCGCTCTCCTTTTATATGATTGGTTAAGGATCTGTGTTGTTTGTTAAGTTGTTTCTCATTTCGTTGTTTTATTGAACGCTGGCCGAAACTCAGAGGGCGGCAAACAACACCCCAATCTCCCGTTTTCACAGACGAGGCACGGAGACACAAACCTCAGCTGTTCAAGATTTTAAATATTAAGAACATTAATAATATATTTTTCACTTAAACACGTTTTAACTCAATTAAAAATCTTTACATAAAACTTTAAGCTTATGTACTATGATCTATATAATAGTATGTAAGATTTGAGGTTTTCACGGCGGTGACTATGAAGAAAGCAGTCTTCTGGGATGTGGCGCCGTGTAGATATTGTGTTAACCGACGTTCCTCCGAAACATCGGATAACACAATATCTACACGACGCCACATCCCAGAAGACTGCTTTCTTTATGTAATAATAGTTCCTTAAGTTGTTATTGCCTTCTGAAAATGGTCACAACTGATCGAAACATATAAAGACATTATATAAATATACAATATACTGAGTCACACTGGACGGTGTTGTCAAATCACTTTATAATAATTAACTAGTGTGACGGACCAGAACGAATAAAGTTAAACACGTAGTTTCTGTACTAATGTTTGCTTTATGGACACCGTTCAAACAGGGACCTGATCTGCTTACAATATGTATCGGATTGGTGCAAGGACACCATCATGAGTTGTAACAGGACTGTAAGTCTAGAACACGTTCGGCAGTGCTCACAGTTTCCGCGTGCTCCGAATGGCTTTGGTGAATGCGTTGGCAGTGTTAGTACATTAAACACGAATATTATTTTGGATATTTTCTATAGTCTTGAAGCTTTTCTAGCATAATCTTTTTGACGGAAATTTGAACTATTTCCTTCGTCATTCATTCATTCATTCATGAGTAATCTGTCAGACGACAGGTCCACAGCCTCTTCCAAAACAGTTCCTCCACTTAATGCGATCTTCTGTTTTTGGGAAGAGACTATCCAGGAAAAGTGATAATGTGGTAGTTTTTCCATTTGCTTTCCACATCGCAGTACAACAGCCGTTCAAACCACTCTGGTCACGCCTGTTGCTATACGAAATTGAACCATGTCGAGCATCATTTGCTCTGTGCTTCAAGTCGCTGCTGATGACGCTGCTTCCGGCATCAGTTTTTGGTGTCTCTCTTCGTCTGATGCCTACCCTTTGACCTGTCCAGCAAGGTAGGCCCTGCCAGTAGCTACGCTACCGCTGGTATAGCTCTCAGGGTCCTTGGCATACTCAAACCACGATAAGGTGGAGACACCAACGAGGGGGCCTTCGTCATATTAAAGCGAAAAAGGATTCTACATTACCGGGACCAGTGGAGGGCTCTTGTGAACATGGTAATGAATCATCGGGTTCCAAAAAATGCTGGGAAATTCTTGAGTAGCTGCAGATTTTGCCTCTCCTCAAGAAGGGCTTAGCTCCATAAGTAAGTAAGTAAGTAAGTAAGGATTCGGCGTAATTTTGCCCGTTAAAAGCATCATTGGATCGAGAGAGCCTGACCATCTCTTTCTAACGGACCCGGCTATCAGGAGTGTTTGCTTCCTTACATCTGATGACAGAAATACATCCAGTTTTCGAAATATAGTTTCTCCGAAAAGTCTAGACAATAGACAGTGAGCAAAATAATATTCGCATTTATTGCAACGCAACATCGTCAGGAACATTAAGTAAATTACTCACCAAGAGTTCTGATTACTACTTTTGTATTCATATTGTGATAATCTTTGTTATGATATCGTGTAGTCTGGTAGATGTGTGAAAGATGTTGTATTGTAGAAGAACACAGAAATAACTTATACCGCTGTGAAAGCCTGAAATCTTATTGTCATGCGTTCAGTGCACAGTGTGCAAGAAATAACTCATACATGGGTTGTTATGTCAGTCGGTCCACATTAGGATAATAGCTAGAAGAATTTTGATTAAATTTTGTATTATGCCATAGGAAGTCGCCCAAAATTCATTCATTTTAGTTTCATGCAATTGGTATTGGAAACTCAGAGGCAGCACGAATTTGTGAGGCGGGGCTGACACTATAGTCATCAGAGAAAATGTGTTAACCGTAGTAACCGCGGTAACCATGCTAATAATGCTAATCGTGTTAAAGGCAAGGGCAACAGCCATCGTAACTGCAGAATCGATAGCAATATCGATAGTACCGCAGGTAGCTTCAGCAACGAGTTTTCCTGCTTTAACTGGAGTACATAGTGTAAGGCGATTTTTTTGGAGGGTAACTCTTACCTATACACCACTCAACAGACAGTATTATTAAATCTTAGTGCGGTTTTTATACGATTTAAAAGTCATACAGTAGATATATGCGTTTATTTTTAATGTGGATTTATAACAATGTTTTTTTTTAGAAAATGTCCAATTGTTGGAAAATAAAACTGTTGAAAAATTGAATTTAAAGTTATAATTAATATTGTTAAAGTGTAAATTAGAGGTATCTGGGACATTTGAAAACAGCTAATTCAAAGAGCGCATGTAATCATTTTTAAATTGCGTTATGGGTTGTGCCTTTCTAGTTTAGTGACTCTGATTACTTCAATTCTTGTGGTTTTTATGGTTACTGTGTTCACGCCATCTTGGATTTCTGGTGGGCAGAATGGCCTTCGGGCATATATCCTCTGAGTACTTAAGTTTTCCAAGCCAACTCTCGTTCCACCATCGCTTCCACGCTCATCTGTTATCACCGTTCCATGCAACAGGCCAGATAATGGCCGGAGTACATGTGGGTTCAGTGTCACCCCACCCTACGAACAAAAAAAAAATGCTGAGTGAATGTGAGGGCGAATAGGCCGTGTTATATGTAGTTGAGTCACATATTTCTCAGCCGACGGAGTGGTTGTTTCCCAGAAGGTAGGCATATTTTGATATTTCCCGACATCATGCTACAGCTTTAGCTCTGAAAAGGAATTTGGCTGGAAGTTGAACGCTTACAGTTGCTATTCCTGTCCATGTTGGGTGCCGGCGCGCCGCGGTGGTTCGCCGACACTCCGTCCTCGGACCAGGTGGACGTGCTCGGGCGATTTGTCTTGCCGAAGTGCAGTGTATAATCAGGAACTGGTACAGGGGGTTTCTCCAGTTCTTCTTCCACCACCGGCGTTTGTTTCTGCTTTGGCTTCATCGGCACGTTCCTGGGACCGAAGTAAGACCATGGGAGCTGACTTCGCAGCTCGTCTGGCGGCATGGAGCCTGAGAGACGGGAGCCATCTTTCCTGAGCAAGATTCAGAGTCCGTGTCACACGAGAGAAGAAATGACCATTGCTTCACGTGTGCATGATGAGGTCCCGTTTATGTGAACTGTAGTGGAGGAAATGCATCGCGGAAGCGTTACATGAAGAGTGTTTTGAGTTTATTACATGAATATTGTGTTGAACATGGTCAGACCCATCTTCTCGTCAGAGAGGATGTTACATAAGGACTATTACCGAAGAGTTCAGTTGGAAAGAAGTCTGGTCGTGGTCTTCAAGGGTCCTGGCACCAAGACGAACTGACTGGCGGTAAACTGCCAGTCGTAAAGTAACTTTGACTTTCACTATGAGAAATCCGTGTGGAGGCGGGGACGAATACCTCCACCGTGACCCTGCGAATCTTAGGAGTCTCAAATCTGAGAGAGTAAAATATGGTCGCGTGTTCCAAGGGACTCGGACCTGAGAAAGACTGCGCTGTCAAATACCAGCAGCATATCAGCAGAGGAGGTAATCACGTAATATTTTGGTTTTCTTCAGAATAAANACTGCAATACCGATTAAACACTGCTGTTTATTTTCCTCATCTTCTGGTCCTATCGAAAACACCAAAAATTAGCTTTGTTTCGCTTTTATAGTCAGGATATAATGATAAACTTACAAACAGCGACCTGCTTAGATTAATCATATCCAGACACCCTCACTGATATGTTTCTTCACAATTTCATAGCATAGCAGTTGTGTTTATTTAAAATATGGATATAGTATAACATTTAAGTATGAGAGTTCCCTCACCAGTTAGGGTCCTTGAGTCGATCATGGGATGTTTGTGGAGACATCCTACTCAGTGGCTTCACTTCTTCATAACTTTGGGGACGTCTGTAAATAGATAAGCTTGGGTAAATGAGACAGCCATGGAGAAAGGGACATATCATGGCAACGTCTTCAAAGTTTCCTTTCATTAATCCTATGGATGCTGAACTACACTTCGGTTCAAGGATTCGTCTGAAGGAGGAAGAATACAACGCACGCAGTCACAAGGGAAGGACACAACACAGGACACAATATACACAAGAATATAGGAAGAGTACTCCCATAGGAGAGGACTGACGTAACTCGCGAATTTGAAGTGCGGCGCATAGATGATAAATCTTGAAAAGTTTTAATATATAAATTTTATCATTATACATGACATAGTTACATTTTAATCATTTTATAAAGGAGACATGATGGCATACAGTGCAATGGTTTGACGTAAATAAAACCACACCTGAAGATGGCACATTAGTGCCGAAACATGTAGTGAAGAGAAAGGTGAAATTGTGTGCACTGTAAGACGGTTAGTACAAATACACATCATGAACGTGAATCAGTGCAACAGGACGCTAAAACATAACATAACACTAGGAAGAATAATGTGAATCACAAATATTCACTAAAGTGGTTGTTCAATTAAAAAAAAGTGCTTAGAGAATAACTGGATCTTAACAGATAATTAATAGTTCAATAGAGAAGTTCATTACTTCATTTTTTATTGATTTACTTGGTATGTCATGGCGAATGAGCTGCCTGAACTTATAGACGTAGCAGGAACATAAGAAATCTAGCATAATGTTGTTTGGGAATGTCACTGAAAGAAATAACCTATTACACCTTAGTATAGATTGGATCATAGAGTCATTTATGTTCGTCATATATTCGTCGATACAACTTGCTATATGGTCATAACATGTTTTCACAGAAGGTNCGGCGCCACATCCCAGAAGACGGCATTCTTCATAGTCATCGCTGTGAACAGCTCAAATCCTGCACAGGATTAACAGCGTTCTTTCTCATGCTCTTATTATGCAATGTGGAATGAATATGAATGATAATTATCATTCATTCATCATTATTAATGATTATAATCATTAATAATGATGGATGTAAGGATTTGGGATGGAGCAGGGAGCAATACGTTTGACCGCAGCCAATCAGACGCTGAAATTTAGAATTCTAGCTGAGCGGTACTCGAGTGTTAAAAATATCCTCTCCGCCCCTTGTCCGTCAGTCTTGAGGAGGGGTGCAGATGGGTCAGTTTTGTGGCTATGTGCAGTTTCATCTCCCGCCAATAGCACAAGAAATTAATTTTCGAAAACGACGGCAGATGGGGCTGTAATATAACATAAAACAGCTTCGACTAATGTTAGTAATAAATTTAAATTATTGCCTAGAAAGACTGCAGACGGGATATTACTGCGGCCATAAAATTAGTGTCGAAGACAAGCCGATTTTTATTGAAGCTGTAAAATCAATATAACTGTTCATAACAGTAACGTTACAGTCAGAAAATGTGAATTGTGCATGTCGGAGTAATAATTTAGATATTAACAAACATATCAGTGTTTCGTCTTTTCTACGCTGTCTCAAGGGGCGTCACATCTTGCAAACAGTATTGCCTGAGATTAGCCAGAATCTCTAAGATTGAACTGCACTAGCATCAGAAAGAGGTACACTAGGTATCAACATTGCACACAATGGAGAAGGCGGCCGACTGAAGACAGAGGAAAAGCTGCGCCAGGAACAACCCACATCCGTGCAAGGTCAGGTACAAGATGTTACCCCGAATTCTCAACGAACAAAGGAGAGCCAGTGGGCAGCACTAAACCAGCTTTACCACTACATCTGCCCTTTCTGCCCGGAGGATATCATTGGTTGATATGGATCTTAAGGTGATAGACTCTAACGATAGGTAGAGGATGGAAATGGTTCAAGATAAATATTTGAGTTATAAAATGGTTCACAACACTTACTACCGGAAGTGAATTAACAATAAATTATCATAAACACCCAGCAATAAGAAAACGGAAAGCTAATTGGATTGGTCATATCTTACGCGGTAACTGCCTTCTAAAAGAAGTTATTGAAGGAAAGATAGAGGGGCAGATAGAAGTGACTAGAAGACGAGGAAGAAGACGTGAGGAGATGCTGGATGACCTTGGGGGCCGAAGAGGATATTTTCATTTGAAGGAGAAAGCTCTAGATCGCATTAAGTGGAGGAACTGTTTTGGAAGAGACTGTGGACCTGTCATCTTGACATATTACAGATGAATGAATGAAACACCCAGGATAGTGAACACTGCTCAGGCCCTGCATAACTGATGTAGCGGTGCCAGGCAGTTGTCCTCGTGTGCCCCCCTGATGTCTTCTATCGCTTTGAAGTTTAACCAGAATTCTACGTTTATTATACATCCAACGTAGAAGAAATTAGGTATGTATAATTGATTCGATTTTAAAAGAATCAATCATCAGTTTTGAAATCCGACAATTTAACAAGACGCGATGCATTAGCGTGGGGATACAGTGATCTATTCGTGTCTAGACAATTCAAAACCGAATCTAACTCAGAAAGATTCTGCAAAGGCAGAGGACCGCCAGTTTCAATTGACTCGACGCTGCCCAAACAGTGTGGCAGAACAAGTTGTCCTGTCCTTGCAGCATCTTAGCGACTCTAACTCGGTTCGAATTTGCTGGACGCGATTCTCTCAGTATGTTCATATTCCCTCATGACCTGGCCTTACCGATTTGTGTCCATCACCGAGGGTTGCAGTCTGTATGGTAGGCGGTCCGAATCCGTCCGATTGATGTCTGGCGCCCTCTTCTTCACACCATTATCGTAATTCGTTTTCTGCTCACTAGGTAGCTCTGGCAGTTTTTTGGATAGTACGGCCAATGGCGGCCTGTCAGTATTGTCAGCTGCGCCAGATGGGTTCTGGGGCCATATGCTTGGTTCCAAACATTCCATGTAATCTGGTTCTGCAGCGGGGGAGTGCAGGTTGACTCTAGGAATAGCCGTGTTGGAAATCAGTCCATTCTTCAGGGATGACGCAGGACGGAGGGACATCATAGTGGGGTCGTCTGGGGTATATGAGAACGGTCTGTTGTTGTTGATGGAACCTGTCACATATTCGTAGTCCGGCTGTAGGTTCATTTTGTTGGCGTAAGGTTCATTGTTAGCTGCATTGTTGCTTCCAGATCCAGTATGAATGTCGTTATTTTCAGTAGCGGCCGTGTTCCTTGTGTGGTTTGGGTATATTGGCAGTTTTTCAGCCTGTAAAACAAAAAATAATACATGAATGAAGCCTTTTGCTGATGTTGTTTGTTTCTCATCGGTTACATAACCAGTGTCCAAGACCAATGCCCTATGCAGCATTTTATATCATAGTACATTAAAAGATTAAAATAAAAACCTACAATTCTGGCTGTTGTTTTGTACGGATATGACCTCAAGAGAAGAACAGAGACGGAAGATATCAGAGAGCGTAGTACTGAGAAGAATGTTTGGACCGAAGAGAGAGGAAGGAACAAGAGGCTGGAAAGAACTGCATGATGAGAAGCTTTATAATTTGTATTCTTCGCCAAATATTATTAGAGCGATCAAACGATGAAGTATGGAGAGGTGAGGGCTGCATCACGCATGGGTAAGGTGAAAGAAAGGCAAAACTGTCCCTGTAACAGGCTGTGAAGGCCCATGGGAGTGTGAGACATCGAGGCTCCCACATTTTCTAGAAAATCGGCTCACAGATGGCGGCAAGTTTGTTAGCCTTACGCGCCGGCCGCCCTTTACCCCTCAGGAATCTTCCTGGTACTCATTTCTGATAGAGGCCTAGTCAACCCCAGGGCCATATTGCGGCTGAAAGGATTAGGTCAATTAAAAAAATCCAACCTCATCGGGAATCGAACCCGCGACCTTCCGGCTTGTAGCGTAATGTCTCAAGCAACTAATGCATGGGAGAGAAGAGAAATGTATAGAAAGATTTTGTTCGAGAACCTGAAAGAAAGGAACCACTTGGAAGACTAGGCGTAGAACAGAATTGTTAAATCCCCACATAAAACGTAATCTTGTAGGATTTGAGGTTTTCACCACTGTGACTATGAAGAATGCCTCCTTCTGGGATGTGGCGCCGTGTAGATCTTGTGCGAACCGAAGTTTCGGAGGAACGTATCGCCTCCATCTTCACTGTAGAAAAATCCGCCAACGAGGAAACAGCGTGAGCATGTGGGTATCAAAGTTACACATTCTGCCAGTAGTTGAATCTCCCAGCAGTAGTTCCTCTGTCTTCAGCTGTCATTTCCATGAAGAATTCTTATTTCGAAGAGCCTCTTGCTAACTTTCCTTTTCATCGTTGATTGTTATGTTGTTAGACCGGAATGTGAGTATGCCGCACCCCTGGTGCACAAATAAATAAATCTCACCACCGAACACAATCTTGGCCTGCAGTTATTTAAATAAGTGCATTTTAATATACCCCTTGGTTTTCCATGGGGACTGCTTCTCTGAGGCTTTGCTGCCAACACTGGTAGGCCTATGCCCGTTCGTTCTGTCTCGTTTCGGTGTTCCTAGTTCCCTCATCCCAGAAGAACTATAGGAAGAATGCAGATTTGGAAACTCCTACTTTTTGTATGCCTTCTTACAGTCTCCCACTAATTCCGGTGCCTTAGATTCAAATATTCTCCTCAACACTGTGTTCTTAAAACACCCGAAACCGTGAATGACCTCAGGAACGTTTCTGCAAGGGGGAGGCCAGCAGTCATGGAATTTGCAGTTACGATTAAGCCTATGGATTTGATTTTCTCACACGTTGGCTAAGATGAGCACGGTCTTGTGAGTTATAACGCCATATAAATATTTTTACTGAGAATCAGAGAGCGCGATCTTTCGGAGGATCATGTCACCTCCATATGCAGAGTCGGAGAATAAGTAAAGCTTGGGGCACTATGCTACAAGCCGGAAGGTCACGGTTCAAGTCCCGATGAAGTCATTGGATTTTTTCAATTGACCTAATCGTTCCAGCCGCACTATGGCTATGGGGTCGGCTCAGCCTCTAACAGAAATGAGTTCCACGAATCTTCCTGGGGGCAAAGGGCGGCCGGCGCATAAGGCTGACAACCTCACCGTCATCTGTGAGCCGATTATCTAGATAATGTGGTACCCTCGACGTCTCACAATCCTATGGACCTCCACGGTCTGTTACAGGGATGGCTTTACCTTTTACGAAACCAGCAGAGGGTAAGCTTCGCCTGCTTTCTTTCTCGGCTCACACTTCACCTTCCGAAACGTCGGTGGACTTCTGCCAGACTACAAGTTGTTGTAACCCAGAAGATTATAGTCTTCATGTTTAAGCCGCGCAAGAATATTATTACGGACATCCCTAGAATTGTCTCTTCATTGAAACACAGTTGGCTCCAATTAGAAACTCTAGGTATTTGGACCCCCCCCCCTTCCGCAGATCCCCATGCTCTCAGCCTATCTTAGTTTCTCACAGTAAGTACCCAAATTTCACACCTTGTACAAAAAGGGATTTGGACGCAGATGTGTTATCTTCAGTTCCTCTGAAAGGAGCGGATAAGATATCTGATAGAGATTATGAGTTTATTATTGGCACGAATGTACAATTTTTTTTTTCAATGACTCTTCCAGCCCATTCAAGTCCCTGGCCTCTTATTCAGTTCCGTAATCGTTTTTCACAGACGGTAGGACTCCTTGGACGAGTGATGAGCTCGCCGCAAGGCCGCTACCTACACACAGGGCAAAATAAAGACAGAATAAATGCATACACACCACAAACATTCATGCTCTGAGTGTGATTCGAACCCATGATCCCAGCGTCCGAGCGAGCGAAGATAGGTCATGCCTTAGACCGTGAGGCAACTATGACCGGCCATGAATGTACAATACTGTAGGTAAATAACATCAAATCGGCCTTCCTATTTATATGTAGGCAGTGGAATAGACAGTGAAATGCTGCTCTAACTAAGCCAACTTCAGTTCCAAAGGCGAGGATTAGGCAACTGAACTATCGCACCGGGAGTTACGTTTGCAGTGGATGACATGATAGAGCCACGATTTCTTAGTATAGAAGTGCGTCATGCTGTTAAAAAATCATAATACCCAGTTTCAGTTCAGTCGTAAAAATATTTTCGAAGTACGTGCTTAAGTTTTAGAGCAGAATTTATATTTTACCTCACAAATACAATTAATATCAAGCCCCAATTTTCCGGTTTTACATCCCCGAAGCTAAAAATAAATAACATTATTTATGATTATTGCATTGTCATAAAAGGGTTCTTTTTAAAATATGGAAATCAAGAAATTAGAAATCGTCAAAACAAGTTTCAAAGATATGCACGTTAATTCTTAAATTTTTGTTTTATGTCTCAGGGGATAATCTACGAGTATTTCTTGTGTTGTAAAACATGTGAATGCTTAATAGATTCTAAAGGGATTCTGACGATTTGTATGGCACTCGAAATTACTGGGTTCTGGGGCTTTCTCGATCGTCTGGTATTTTAAGAAAATTAGAGAACTGGGTCTGTTTCCATCCTCAGCTGAGGGGGCAGACACCTACTCTGTTGGGTCCCTTAGAAAGACCAACCTCAATCACTTGGCAAACTATGTCAGTGTAACTAGGGCTATATAAATACTTGAGACCAGGCTATCTCAGTTTTAGGTCTGTACATGCTTTATCGCAATTTTTATTGCACATTTTTCCTGTTACCTCCCATTGATATTGCCTGGTCTCAGAAGATGCAGAGAATGATTTTAGAGAACCGAAATTGAAGAGATGGGGGCAAAAGCGTAAAATAGAGATGAATGGACATCTTCCTTAAAGGATATTTAGAGCACCCTACAGCCATGAAGGATGTAAGTAACATCATGGGCATCCCCAGGATATTTTCGGGGGGGGGGGATTTTTCTAATGAAGACAACGAGAGAATATGTTTACAGACTTATGTTTAAGCAATTAAAGACTGTGTTTTTGAAGCCTTTATAGTATTCAAGATAGAAATTAAAAAAAAAAATAATATTTGATATGACCATTCGAGGCATTTATTATTATTATTATTATTATTATTATTATTATAATTAATTCTCTTTATCATTTCCAGGGAGTAGGGATGGTATCTTGCCCGCCCCTACTTCTGTCAAGGCATAAAAATACTTGTTTTTACCTTTCGTTTGCTTCTGTCCTTGTAGAGCCGGCGAGTTGCCACGCTTACACAGATAACTAACAGGACGTTCAGGAGCCAGAAGACCACCACGCGGCTGGACAGAAGCGCCATTATCAGGGACGGTATCATGGTGAGACCGCTTACACTTTCCAAAGGATTTTCCACATCTTCAGGAATGTTCTGCAACCCTATTAGGTTCAGCAACCCTTGCGCAGTCTGAAAATATACAACCTTGATGTACAGTACGCCCTCTGTGAACGGCCTACAACTTGGATGTAGCTGACTACATATACGTATGATGTAAACCAAGAAAATTTCCGTTCCTCATATGGTTTCTTCATGAAATAAACAGAACTTAACTAGTGAAGGTGCTACAAGTAAAGCTCTTATTACCGAGAGGTCTGGTATATCGGTAACGCTGTGATTCGGGAGATGCTTGGTTCGAATCTTGCTCAGAATATCAGCTCTTGACTGAGGTGCTGCACGAGCTTTCTCAGTCTCACCAAGCAAAGTCTGGCTCAGTACTTCGATTAGGCCACACCTGCTTCCATCTAAACCTCTTCCAAATCATCCGTCCCTTATCATTCTACCAATAAAGTCTAGCTACTGGAAATTTCGTAAACCATCCCCGTCCAACAAGAAACAATTTAGCAGAAGAATTTAAAACGTTGGAACCTAAAACTCATTTAAATGATATTTAAAATTTCAATTCATCATTCACCGAAAATACTGCACTGTCATTACAGAGATCCATTCTTCTTTAAAGTTTTAGCGCTAAGTACTATATTGTATTATTGACAAGGAGAGGCAGAGTGTAGCGAGTTAAGAAGGGGTACATCTGTTACTAGATTTATATACAATTTTTAATCAGTTTTCCTGAAGAGGAAACCACTATGAAAACATATATTTATATGGAAAGATAATATTAAATTAAGCTTAAAAATTTA
The DNA here is from genome assembly GCF_002891405.2 of Cryptotermes secundus. Lineage (NCBI taxonomy): Eukaryota > Metazoa > Arthropoda > Insecta > Blattodea > Kalotermitidae > Cryptotermes > Cryptotermes secundus. Next base: position 200,114 of record NW_019731570.1, on the reverse strand, counting down.
CTATAGCAGGGTGTTAACTGGATTCATCTGGCTCGGGATAGGGACCAGTGGACACTGCGAACCTTCGCTTTCCATAAAATATCCAAGAAGTCGTTGGCTTCTCAGGGACTCAGCTCCACAGAATTTATTACTTAATTCCATTACACTTAGTGAAACAGTTTTCACGTTGTGTTTTTAAAATATAAAATGATCAATCTGTTGGACATTGCTCCTCGTCTTAGATGCGTTTAAAATACACAACGATTCACAGCTGGATCTGCTTCTGTCTTCAGCTGTACGTGTGGGAAGGATGCCATCCAGATGGGCCCATTAGGAGCCAGTCTCGATCCCTGGCCTCCTTCTGGAGGACCCACTGACTTGCACCACATGGTATAGGCTGATGCACGTTTTAGAAGTCGTATACAGGGTAATTCACGAAGTTTTACCCCACTCAGGGAGGGCATTCCTGAGGTAATTTGGAACAAAGAATGTTAATATACTAATGGTATTCAACTCATAATTAAAGAGATACAGTAATTTGAAAACTGGCGAACAATATTTTTTCTTTGAATTTCAGTCAAAACAAATCAGAAATACAATACAAACACTTTTTAAATCGTTAATGTTTTAGGAAAGAAGCATTCTAAAACCAAATTTTTCTTTTCAATTTCTTAATTTTGCATTGTGCAACATTTTTCATCGATTTTGTGTTACAAAATTACATTATTTTCAGCATCCCATTCTGTAAACATACCAATGGTTGCATATCACACCCTTCTATCAATATGTTTCCTTTAAACTGTAGTGCTTTAGAAGTCGACTGGATTTACATAAGATTTTCAAAAATGTCTCCCTACACGTCAACACAATGCGTCGCACGCGTATGAACCGCTCTACCTATCTACCTACGCGCAACATTCAAACCTGTCTACCTTATCTGCTGACATAGCTGACTGGAACGTATGGTCGCCCACGCTGAAGCGTAGCGCTGCATTCACAATGATGTGTTTCGAAAATCTATTGTTACTCCGTAACTATTGAAAATCGACCACAAGTTCATAAGGAAATTTTGCAGCAAATAATCTCAGGAATATGTACCATAAGCCGGGGTAAAACTTCGTGAATCACCCTGTATATTCAGTATACCTAAAACGATGGACAGTCCCAACATAATATTTTTGTGACGAAGAGACCATTGTTACAATGTGACAGCATATCAGTGACGGCTTCAGACCCTGCTGATATCGTGTTCCAATGGACTCACCTGCGATTCGCTGACGTGACCGGCAAAACTGATCGTGGCGACCACATCCATGACGATGTTGCCAATAGTGACGATGATCCACGGGACGTAGGCCACCCAGCTGCGAACGTGAAGAGCACTGGCCCCTGGGAAGGGCACAGCGATTATTTGTCTAAAACATCTGTGAGGCTTCGTCAGAGTTTCAGTAGGCAGTCTTATGGAAGAAGATTCCATTTCAGCCTACTTTCCTTATTATGAAAAACTGAAAGTGTCTTATGAGGTCACCCATTTGTCTGTGTGTCTGTATGTCTATCCCCATATATTAACTTTTGAGTGCCCGAACTAATCTTTATTAAAATTGGCATCTAAGCTCATCTCAACGGCGCAATTCATAAATCCCTTTGATCAGTAACACCAATATTACAGCCTCTCAAATTTCTGAGGCAAGACCTTAATATTGCTTTGATGCCTATGCCAAACTTCATGGAACTTGGTATGTATGTAATGCCACCTGTGGCCATCGGCTTACGTCATGAATCACTACCATATGTACAACATTGCAGCCTATCAGATTGTTGCGATAATAACCGTAGTGTCACTTAAATACCTGAACAGATCGTCATGGAATTTATCATGTGTATCATGACACTTGAGACCATGTCAGTAGTGTGCAGCATAAAACCCCTTCATCAGTAATACCAAAACTGTTGAAGGGCTAGTTCAATTAGCCCTGGGATCGGAGCGGGCCAAAAGGCTCAAGTCTTGTAGATGATGATAATGATGATGATGATGATATTTGAGGTCCTCACAGCAGTGAATATTATTACTACGATCTTTTGGGTCGAAACGCCGTGTAATTCCTCAGATACCAATATTTAGGAGAAACCTGCGTGTTTCATCTTCGAGGTATAAGATCTCAACCGAAAAAACTGGCCGAAACGACAAAACCTATAATTTATATTCCGGAGTGCTCGGTTCGAATCTTGGCTGGAGCACCGACTATCCTGACATATTTCATCAGGTTTCGTTGCCCCTTCAGACAAATTCCGTGATAAAATTTTGAATTAGGCCACTACCGCTCCCTTAGGCGGCCCATACACGTACGAGTCTGNTCATTAAATTCTTTTCTGATCCTAAAGGGGCCCATACACGTACGAGTCTGGCTCGGCGAGGAGCCGGGTTCGGATTAATTTCACCACATACGTGTGAGTGTGGCGACCCACACACGGACCAGTTTGGCTCATTAGAACCCGAGCCGAGTCGAACTCGCGAGCCAGACTCGTACGTGTATGGGCCTCCTTACACATCCTTTCAAATTCACTGTCCCACATGCAATCATTCGACGTCATACAATTTGAGATACAGCGTTGTTAAATAATTGTAAATAAGAACTCATTTTTTCTACATTGAAAATTGAGGCAGGACGTTTGTCCGAAACATTAGGCTAATACGTATGTACTAGAATACGTGGCATGGCATAACAGGAGACGTAATCGCAAATCAGCCAAACAAGTTCACTCTTAGGCACTTCAACTAACTTTGTCCAGTAGCGCACGTTTCAAATATCCATTTCACTGTGATTCTCCGATTTACTCTTCCCTGTGTCTCTTTCCTTCTGACTTTCCAACCAATATCCTATATACATTCCTCCTCTCCCCCCATTCGTTCTACATGCCCTGCCCATCTCATCCTCTTTGACTTGATCATTCTAATTATACTTGAAGAAGAGTACAAGTTATGAAGCTCCTCATTATGCAGTTTTCTCCAACCTCCTGTCACTTCATCTCTCTTCAGTCCAAATATTCTCCTCAACACCCTGTTCTCAAACACCCTCAGGGGTTAAAGTCTTAGATATATTTAACCACTTGCTACTAGCTGGACGTGCCCCTTTCCTACTCCCATCTCCTTGACGAGTCTCGCCACTTACCTACTATTATGATGGAAGTGACAGCCCACAGGACACTCAGGACAGCATAGCCCAACATTAGGTCGTGGGTGTAGTCCACGGGCCCGAACTTTTCTGGCCATTCTGGTAGCTTGAATGGTGTTGTGATTGGAAAAATCGTCGATGTGATCGGAAATGGCGTCGTTACGGCATTCTGAATTTTTTTTACGAAGTCTAAGTCATCAGGGACAGTAGCGCACTCTCTGTCTGAAACAAGAAAGGATGTTAGCGTTTCGAAGACATGTTGGTCTAAAGGTTCGGCCACACAGAGCGCTACGTACGCTATGTTCGTTATACGAACAGAAAAATATCTCTTTATTGCCAATGTGACTGGCCACACAGACTTCCGTACGCTACGTACGCTATGTTCCCTATGTTACCTGCGTCGCAGAGTGTACACAGCGTACGTAGCGTACGTAGCGAACATAGCGTAGCGCTCTTTGTGGCCGAACCTTAAGTCGGCTTCCGTATTATGATACAGGAGTGCAGCGCGTTTTATAAAGACCCTATTTAATAAAGTATGCATCTTTCTAACCTTACAAGCCACCGGCATCACCTTCTGTGTAGAACCTGCTGTAACATTAAAAATCTCTGTTTATGTGTTTCGTATGATCTACAGGATCTATCTATCTGGCTATCTATGGCTCTACAGCCCCTTATTGGACCTTGGCCGATTTTTCGGTTTCTTAATCCTATATAGAGTCCATAATAATCCTTGGACGTGCGATCAGCCCGTCGCAAGGCTGCTACCTACACACAGGACAGCACAAACACAGAATAAACAAACACAGATATCCATTCCTTGAGTGGGATTCGAACCCATGATCTCAGCTTTCGAGCGACCGAAGACAGTTCATGCCTTAGGGCGCGCGGTCACTGTGATCAGCGATTCATAGGATAAACTGCGATTATTTTCCTGGCAGCACTAATCCCTTGATATTTGCAATGGAGATGAAGATTGTTTTCCGTGAGGTAGGAACTGTATTTATAAATATTAGTTAGGCTAATTTCAGTCTCCGAAATGCTAAATGCTACCATTTTGTAAAACGCAATATAAATATAATCGTGTATCAAGCTTTTCATAAAAGGACAAAGTTGTCCCTGTGTTTAAATAACTAATTAAGCACTGCGCCATGAAGACGTATGGCGGAGTGGACGTATAGATCCACATTTTCTTGACCTCGGCACTAGTTGAAGGTGAGTTTTGTTTCAGTCTATTGTGTCTATTATGTGAATAGTAACACTATTTTGATGATGATGATGATGATGATGATATGTAAGGTGCAGTGTATCACATGAAGGAGATGGTTTGCGATTGATTATTTGCTTGTGTTATTCGTGGAAGATGGCGTTAGATGTCGGCCTCGAAGTACCATTCGATGAAATACAGGACTGGAAAGGAATACGGGATAAGGCAGGCAAAAGTAAAAGTACGGAAGCTTATGTAGTAAAATGATAAGGCTTCAACGGGTGTTACGTTGGTACTTACTGAAGAAGTAGATGAAGTACAGAAAGTACGCGGGGTTTGACTGTTCGTACGTGACCTCCAGTCCGCACGTGTAGAGAGACAGCCCAAGGAAGGCGAGAACGGCCCATGCGATGCTCTGCAGCTGAAAGCAGACACTTCATTAGTGTCATATCCATTGTTGCTAGTTTTTCTACCAACTACCAATATTACACTTTACAAATCACAGCAGCACACGCCAATCCTTCACAGTCTGCTGTGTCTTCACCAGTCGTTCCCTGGTAACGGCTACTAACAGCGGAGATTCTTCAGCTTCCACGCTCACTTCGTTGCCAACTGAACCGACTAAGTCTTCTCTTCACAGACTCTGTTACAAATGAATTAACTTCTAAACTTGTCCCACTGATAACCCCTTCGCACGGACCGCGCGGAAAACACCGTTTATTATACACTAGTCATTTCCGTGGGTACATGTTTGTTTTCGAAGGTGTTAGTCAGCAACGGCTGGATGTACTTGCTTATTAAGAGTGTGTTGCCTAGCAGCGGATGTTTCGTTGTTTGTTTCGAGGTCGTTATCCAGTAACGAGTCTACGCACTGCAGTATGATCAGCCTAGTTCCAATAATATGATCCCTTCACACAGGACCCCAAACACAAAATTGCAATTTTGTTGAGAGCGGTTGTTACGAGGAGCTCACTGAAACTACATAGATGCTAACTTCAGGGAGCGGACGTCACACCTCGTAACAGCCCACACGTTAATTCATGGAGGGAAGGGTATACGGGAAAGTGTGTGCTATTCCTCTTCACTACATATTGTTAGTGTCACGTCTCTTGCTGTTAGCAGCTCGCTGTTATATTGCTTGCTGCTAGCGCAATGTTCAGTGCCTCGATTTGTCACGCAAGAACACAGAATTCCCTACTCCGTGATCATCATATGCATGCAATATGATTCTGTAGCCGTACTGCTGATCTTAAATAGTCAAGAAGTCGATAAACACATTAGACGTGTAAGCATAATTTTATTAGAAATGTAAATTTTCGCAGATTTAGATTTATTATATCTTAGTAAATCTGAAAAAAAAGACAACTCCGTGGCCTGTAGTCCGCAAGCGAACTATACCGGCCGAGCGACCGCCACTTGTCGGCGAAGTTAGTGCCAACTTTTGTGGATAGAGGGTGTCTCATGGTCGGTGCAACGGATCCTCACGGCCGTTAATCGCAGTTTTCTAGACCGGAGCCGCTACTTCCTTGAAATAGCCCCTCACTTATCCTCACGAGGCTCAGTGGACCCCGTTCCAGACCCACTACTTCTCAGAAAAACTGGTGGCGCCGGGAATTGAACCCGGGACCTCTGGAACTGTAGCCAGGAACTCTGACCACTAGACCACAGAGGCGATCCTTCGTAAATCTGCATGAAAGAATTTTATTCATTTTCCAGTTGAGCTCTATTTGAAGACGTCTGGAGATTTAAGCTTGAAAGAATCGAAACGCTTAAAGATGCAGTAATTCTCATATCCCAGTCACCTGAACGGAGAAGTAGATGGATTTATTCACGCACATACATAGTATGAACATACCAGATACATAAGGAATTAAATGCAGGAGTAATTAGAGTAATATTTTACTATATGCAAGAATGATCGTGGGTTCGATTCCCACTCCGGGCATGGGTGTTTAATGTGTGTATGCGTTTATTCTGTGTTTGTGATGTCCTGTATTTAGGTAGCGACCTCGCGACGGGCTGATCACTCGCCCAAGGAGTCCTGCCGCCTGTGAAAAATGATTACGGAACTGAATAAGAGGCCTGCGCCCTGAATGGACTGGAAGAGCCATTGAAAAAATTTATATTCCCTCTTAATCCTACGAGTAGCGCACGATTGTCTGTGTGGCTGTACTCCCATTCCCTGATATAACTATGACCTCTATGACCAGAATCCTATGGTAGGCCATATTCCTCTCGGGTGGTAAGAAAATTAAGAACTACCAATAAAATTTAATGGATTATAATTACAAGTACCATTCCACTTCTCTGCCGAACAGTACGGGACTGAGAACAAAATTTCGGACCAGGAATATTAATCTTAAGCCGTTTCTCGCGCAAATATTTTAGTACGTATTCGCTGTATCAGTGGACCTAAGCGAGGCAAAGTGCGGACGCATTTTATGTGAATTTGAAATAGTGCCACACTAAAAGTGTTAATACAGTCTCACTTTATGCGCAAAGTTTTAAATAACGCGAATCCAAAAAAAAATTGGCAAAAATCACTTAACGTGTTTCATAAGTTATCCTGAATTATGCGAGGTCTTTAGGAACACATCCTCTCACAAAATGCGGCCGCATTGCATGGGATGGAGCCTGGATATTTATCAGCGTTGTTTGTCTGCTGAACGGGTTTTCGTGATTGGAGTTTTGGTCGTGACAGCTTCTGGCAATATTTGGTTATTTTATTAAGGAACTGTTATTTCTTAGTACTTGCAAATTAAAGACGTCATACATATTAGTATGTCCTGCATAATAATACATAATAAAGAGAAGAAATACACTAAATAAACAAGATTGTAAAAATATGCAGTGTACACCTTAACAGGTTCGTTCGGCATACGAACTTGTAGCTGATATGCCAACACCCCCATTCTCTAGCACTCATTGCAGTAAGCTCATAATTCTAACTATGTATGTGAATAAGCTTACATAAATATAGGTAGATGTAGAGGAAACTGTATGAAAGAATTATTTTCCCTTAAATTCTATTTCGTATGTTCACCTTGCCCATAGTCATATACAAAATTATAATTTTGCCTGTGGTTCTGAATGGGTGTGAAACTTGGTCTCTGACATTAAGGGAGGAACATAGACTGAGGATGTTTGAGAACAGGGTGTTGAGGAGAATATTTTGACCGAAGAGAGATGAAGTGACAGGAGGTTGGAGAAAATTGCATAATGAGGAGCTTCTTGTACTCTTCTCAAAATATAATTAGAGTGATCAAGCCAAGGAGGATGAGGTGGGCAGGGCATGTAGTACGAATGGGGGAGACGAGGAATGCATATAGGATATTGGTGGGAAAACTGGAAGGAAGGAGACCACTGGGAAGACCAAGGCGTAGGTGGGTGGACAGCATTAAAATGGATCTTAGAGAGATAGAGTGGGATGGTATGGATTGGATTGATCTGGCTCAGGATGGGAACCAGTGGAGAGCTCTTGTGAACATTGTAATGCACCTTCGTGTTCCATAAAATGCTGGGAAATTCTTGAGTAGATGCAGAGTTGGCTTCTGCTCAAGAAGGGCTCAGCTCCGTGAGTAAGTAAGTAAGTACTGTGTCCATAGTCACATTGCTGATTAGACTTCGACCCATTCTCTGACTCCTTGGCGTCATTCGGTACAGATGGAGCGTCGGCTCCGTGTGGAGTGTTTTAGACAAATGACTTCCCCCGCAGACCCTGAAGGCTACATCGCGTTGAGTAATGTCATATTTAACATGCGTTGTCGATAAGTCGAAATATTACCAAATCGTGAAAACGTATTTCAGTCTGATTCACTGGACGTCGAGGTCGAGTGATTCGCGGTCCTGCTTCATACTCGGAAGCTTCCGGATTCATATCTCGGTCCTGAGACCAGTTACCATGGCCGACATTGTTCATTGTTATCTCAGTGCTTCCACGCAAGTGCCGGGATAGTACGTCAACTTACGCGTCCTTCCCCATCCTTACCAGTTCATTCTACCATTAAACACTGTAGAGTCTGAGCTACTGATAGCGTTATTAACTTAGCCACAAATAACAAAGAGAGGAATTCGATCTATCGATGTAACCCAAAGTTTGTTGGAAGAAAATTGAGAGCAATTATTCGCAAGTTTTCGGAAGTACTGGGAAACCCGAATTCCCTCTATTAGACAGGGTAAGAGAGATGAAGACGGCGGTCTTCTAGGTTGTGATACCATCTAGTTTTGTGGGTGGATAGGTTTCGGAGGATCATGTTGCCACCATATGCAGGGTTCGAATTTGTAGGTTCAGAAATAGGCTTAGATATGTAACCAATTTACAAGTAAGGTGATCAGCAGGAAGGGGGAGGGCTGGTAAAGAAGGAGGGACTTTTCACTTCTCATGAGGAAAGAGAAATGTAAGTACCCAGGGCATGAATAATCCAGTTACAATGTGCTATATAATATTTAAGATTGAATTAATTTACTCAAACCACCTGCAATATGTTTAAAATGTTGTAATGTATTTTAGCGTCCTGTTGCACTGATTTTCATCCATGATATATACACAGTGTCCGTCTTGCAGTGCATCCACTTTCACCTGTCACTTCACAACATGTTTCGGCAACATAGTGCCATCATCAGGTGCTCCGTTTACACTAATCTATTGCATTGCATGCCATTACGTCAATGTAAAATTATTTAAAAAGTATTTTAAATATTCGTCAGTTATAATAAATTTATTGTATACTAAAATCTTGTTAAGATATTCATCTTATCTGTTCCAATTCAAAACCCGCGCATGGTTCCTCCACTATGGGAGTCGTTCCTCTTATATGGCGTGTGTGTCGTGTCTCGTGATGCGTGTTCCCTTTTTGGCTGCGGGTGTTGTGCTTACAACACCCGAAACATGTTGTGAAGTGACAGGTAAAAGCGGATGCACTGCAAGACGGACACTGTATATATATCATGGATTAAAATATTGTATTTGAAATTAAAACTTCCATTCTAATTAATTTATATGATTACGAAAATTTGTAATATAAATAATACAGCGTTTAGCACCTGATTTAGTTATGTATATTGCAATTAAAATCTGTAAACCGATTAAATGGTTCAATATTGATGTAACTTCTCTAATATATATATAATGAATTACACATTTGCTTACTTCCCTATGTAATGAGGCCTTCTTGTGAAGTGAAACCCTTTGGAACTACTCACCAGGCACCAAACACCCGCAAATATGACGGCACAGCGAGCTGAGCAGCACATATTTGATAGTCACTTGTTTCACTCTGNTTGTACTCTTCTCAAAATATAATTAGAGTGATCAAGCCAAGGAGGATGAGGTGGGCAGGGCATGTAGTACGAATGGGGGAGACGAGGAATGCATATAGGATATTGGTGGGAAAACTGGAAGGAAGGAGACCACTGGGAAGACCAAGGCGTAGGTGGGTGGACAGCATTAAAATGGATCTTAGAGAGATAGAGTGGGATGGTATGGATTGGATTGATCTGGCTCAGGATGGGAACCAGTGGAGAGCTCTTGTGAACATTGTAATGCACCTTCGTGTTCCATAAAATGCTGGGAAATTCTTGAGTAGATGCAGAGTTGGCTTCTGCTCAAGAAGGGCTCAGCTCCGTGAGTAAGTAAGTAAGTACTGTGTCCATAGTCACATTGCTGATTAGACTTCGACCCATTCTCTGACTCCTTGGCGTCATTCGGTACAGATGGAGCGTCGGCTCCGTGTGGAGTGTTTTAGACAAATGACTTCCCCCGCAGACCCTGAAGGCTACATCGCGTTGAGTAATGTCATAGTTAACATGCGTTGTCGATAAGTCGAAATATTACCAAATCGTGAAAACGTATTTCAGTCTGATTCACTGGACGTCGAGGTCGAGTGATTCGCGGTCCTGCTTCATACTCGGAAGCTTCCGGATTCATATCTCGGTCCTGAGACCAGTTACCATGGCCGACATTGTTCATTGTTATCTCAGTGCTTCCACGCAAGTGCCGGGATAGTACGTCAACTTACGCGTCCTTCCCCATCCTTACCAGTTCATTCTACCATTAAACACTGTAGAGTCTGAGCTACTGATAGCGTTATTAACTTAGCCACAAATAACAAAGAGAGGAATTCGATCTATCGATGTAACCCAAAGTTTGTTGGAAGCAACTTGAGAGCAATTATTCGCAAGTTTTCGGAAGTACTGGGAAACCCGAATTCCCTCTATTAGACAGGGTAAGAGAGATGAAGACGGCGGTCTTCTAGGTTGTGATACCATCTAGTTTTGTGGGTGGATAGGTTTCGGAGGATCATGTTGCCACCATATGCAGGGTTCGAATTTGTAGGTTCAGAAATAGGCTTAGATATGTAACCAATTTACAAGTAAGGTGATCAGCAGGAAGGGGGAGGGCTGGTAAAGAAGGAGGGACTTTTCACTTCTCATGAGGAAAGAGAAATGTAAGTACCCAGGGCATGAATAATCCAGTTACAATGTGCTATATAATATTTAAGATTGAATTAATTTACTCAAACCACCTGCAATATGTTTAAAATGTTGTAATGTATTTTAGCGTCCTGTTGCACTGATTTTCATCCATGATATATACACAGTGTCCGTCTTGCAGTGCATCCACTTTCACCTGTCACTTCACAACATGTTTCGGCAACATAGTGCCATCATCAGGTGCTCCGTTTACACTAATCTATTGCATTGCATGCCATT